>NC_091178.1:7351108-7356108 GCF_040958095.1 Procambarus clarkii
AGGGAGGACGTCACCTCTACATAACTCCTTACCTCCTCCTCACGGCCTACAACAATTACCCTCCAAACACACACCGAAACTACGACGTTGGTACAACGTTCGAACAAGTTTTAACACCACCTAACCAGTTATAACAACCAATATATCAAGTTGTAACAACGTTCCAATACGTCATAAACACGTTAAGCCAAGATGTAACAACTTTATTACAAGTTGTTACAAGCGGAAAATAGAGACAGTTTCGGTTTGTGTTTCCAGGGTCGAGGCCTACCAGCCTTGTTGGACCTGTTGCGTTACAACGTAACTACTCTGACGGTCGAGGTCTTTAACGATCCTGCCCCTATAGTTGTGGATGGAGGTGGCTTCTACCACTTCTGCCACCACATTCCACTTGCTGACTCCCTGTAGAGTCTATGAGTGTGTGTTTTTATTTCTATGATTCATGTATATTTCCCCTCAGTATCTTGTATGTTGTGATCATGTCCCTAGCAACAAGAGCAGCAGATATAGCGGTAGCTTGCAATAAGAGCAGCAGTTTTAACCTTGTAATAAAAGTAGCATCAGTTGTAGCTTGACAGATCAGTAGCCTAGCAACAGAGGAGTAGCCGTGGTAACCTAGCAACAGAGCAATAGTAACAAGAGTACAAGAGTAGTAACGGAGCAACAGTAACAAGAGTAGTAACGGAGCAACAGGACCCGCAATAAAAGCAGCAACATTGGTAACAGAGAGCCACAGACACAACACAACACAAGCAGCAACACGTCAACGCCGCCACCAACATGAGAGTAACACCAACACTAAACACAAAAGTTGGGTTTAAAGGATTAAACAAATCCATTAGACTGTGTTCTGTGTCTCTCCTGTGTTCTCTCTCTCTCTCTCTCTCTCTCTCTCTCTCTCTGTCTCTCTCTCTCTCTCTCTCTCTCTCTCTCTCTCTCTCTCTCTCTCTCTGTCTCTGTCTCTGTCTCTGTCTCTGTCTCTGTCTCTGTCTCTGTCTCTCTCTCTCTCTCTCTCTCTCTCTCTCTCTCTCTCTCTCTCTCTCTCTCTCTCTCTCTCTCTCTCTCTCTCTCTCTCTCTCTCTCTCTCTCTCTCTCGCGTGCGTGCGTGTGTGCTGGCACAATTACCACCTGGTGGTTCACCTTAACTGTAGAAAGTGACCAACTACTCAACTTTCCAGTTGAACTTAACTGCTTCCCGTAATTTTCCTCTCGTCGTGTTGAATGTAAATGTGTGTGTGTGTGTGTGTGTGTGTGTACCTCCCTGTACTCGCCTAGTTACTCTAGTCGCTGGCCAGTTGTGGCTCTTGGGTCCCTCCTCTTTAACATCTATTCCAATAACCTTACACTCAAACTAAGAATTCAAGTGTCCATGAGGCGTGTCCGGGTGCATAGTTTACCCCTGTGTCCTCCAGTTCATGTATCACCCGCGTCAAAGATCAGGTCATTATCTGCTCTGTTAGTTCAGCCAAGTATTTTTCATGTTGGTGTCATATCCTACATAAATGGTAGATAGTAGAAGGCCAGGTTCTAAATTTTTCAAGAGTAAATAAGAAGTTAGAGGAGAGAAATGTAAGGCAGGAAGTGCAGAATAGAGTGAGTGAGGAGAAGTGAGAGGTGTACACAGAACAGTGTAGGAAGGTCAGGGGCCCGCGGCCTGGCTGCCTCCTCTCACCAAATATAGGAAATATTGTCTGAACAACAGTTGAAGGTTTGAACAGGAAACTGAATAAGTTGCCGAGGGAGGTGATGGATCAGCCAGGCTGTAATACAGCTGCTGTGTGCTTGGGGAGTGGAAGAACTCTCGAAACCTTCTACAGTTAAACTGCGGGTTAGCAAACTCCAGCTCCAGGGCCCCGCCTCTTACTTGTGATCGTCTGGTGAGATGCCGCACCAAGCCTTTGTCTTGTGTAGGATTTATATTTGATTTCTCTTACAAACTTTGTTTCATCTGCTCGCCTAGAGCTCCTCCACTTGGGCTAGACGGTAGAGCGACGGTCTCGCTTCATGAAGGTCGGCGTTCAATCCCCAACTGTCTTAAGTGGTTGGGCGCCATTCCTTTCCCTCGTCCCATCCCAAATCCTTACCCTGATCCCTTCCAAGTGTTGTACAGTCGTAATGGCTTAGCGTTTTTCCCTGATAACTTCCTTCCCTCCGTCCCCTCACCTTAAGATAATCTTACATCTTTTACGTGTCCAACTTCCACGCGGCGCCTCTCCCTCCTCACTCATTATGTCAAGTAAATTATCAATTTCCTCAATTTCTTGAAGTATCTTGTGTGTCGTAAATATGTCTCCTATGTGTCTCCCTTTCTCTAACGTTGAGAAGTTTGGTTTAGTTTTCTAAAATTAGCACTTTATTTCGGGGAATAGTTTGGTGGCAAATATTAGGACTCTTTATATTAGCCTCGCACTTGAAAATGTGTGGGTTTCAGGCTGGCGCTGCATGCTGCAGTGTTGGTCTCACATACGTGATGTGCCTTGAATACTTGACCCTTGAATGGGTCCTTGTCAGCGTCACCATCATTGTCCTATGCCTCTCGAGGAGGTGGGAATGATGTCCTGGGACACTGGTGGAGGTGGGAATGATGTCCTAGGACACTGGTGGAGGTGGGAATGATGTCCTGGGACACTGGTGGAGGTGGGAATGATGTCCTGGGACACTGGTGGAGGTGGGAATGATGTCCTAGGACACTGGTGGAGGTGGGAATGATGTCCTGGGACACTGGTGGAGGTGGGAATGATGTCCTAGGACACTGGTGGAGGTGGGAATGATGTCCTGGGACACTGGTGGAGGTGGGAATGATGTCCTAGGACACTGGTGGAGGTGGGAATGATGTCCTAGGACACTGGTGGAGTGAGGAATGATGTCCTGGGACACTGGTGGAGTGAGGAATGATGTCCTGGGACACTGGTGGAGTGAGGAATGATGTCCTGGGACACTGGTGGAGGTGGGAATGATGTCCTGGGACACTGGTGGAGGTGGGAATGATGTCCTGGGACACTGGTGGAGGTGGGAATGATGTCCTAGGACACTGGTGGAGGTGGGAATGATGTCCTAGGACACTGGTGGAGGTGGGAATGATGTCCTAGGACACTGGTGGAGGTGGGAATGATGTCCTAGGACACTGGTGGAGGTGGGAATGATGTCCTGGGACACTGGTGGAGGTGGGAATGATGTCCTAGGACACTGGTGGAAGTGGGAATGATGTCCTGGGACACTGGTGGAGTGAGGAATGATGTCCTGGGACACTGGTGGAGTGAGGAATGATGTCCTGGGACACTGGTGGAGTGAGGAATGATGTCCTGGGACACTGGTGGAGGTGGGAAGGATGTCCACCCTACACGGGCGTAGACTTGTCGAAGATTTAGAGTTCTGAATCACCCCATGTCCTCCTGTGGACACGTGGATGATCCGTCACTGGAAATATTTGTGCCTCAAATCAGATGCTATGTGTACAGGGGTGTTGTGTCTGCATGACACGTGTGATACATGACACACTGGCGTGAGCAGGGCCAGTGTACAGTCTTGTGTCTTCTTGATACATGGGGACACGTGACACTGGTCCGGCCTGTGTATGACACAGCGCTCTTCGCCTTAACTTAAAGCCTTAACGGAACAAGTTCCTACAGCCCGTGACGCCATCTTGAACACACACACACACACACACACACACACACACACACACACACACACACACACACACACACACACACACACACACAAGCAAAAACTATTACCAATAATAATTATACCGACGGTGAAGATAACGAGAACAGCAGTCGTAGAGAAATAATTTTGTGGCGGCGAAAGTTTTTGGAGTTATTTTAAGAGTGTCCATTTTCTTGCGTGTATTTGGTGTGTTTGGTTAAATTTTCCTTGATTGTGGAAAAAGAATTTTCCTAGATCTTGGAAAAAAAAAATTTCCTAGATCTTGGAAAAACGAATTTTCCTAGATCTTGGAAAAAAGAATTTTCCTAGATCTTGGAAAAAAAATTTTTCCTAGATCTTGGAAAAAGAATTTTCCTAGATCTTGGAAAAAAAAATTTTCCTAGATCTTGGAAAAAAGAATTTTCCTAGATCTTGGAAAAAAGAATTTTCCTAGATCTTGGAAAAAAGAATTTTCCTAGATCTTGGAAAAAAGAATTTTCCTAGATCTTGGAAAAACAATTTTCCAAGATAGTATTGAGGTCCCTACCTATTGAACGGTCCCAGGATTCATCTGCTCAACAGTTTGGCAAACTCCCGGGTACCTATTTACTGCTAGGTGAACAGAGGCATTAGGCGAAACCAAACTTGCCCAACCATTTCTTTCCCGGCCGGTAATCGAACCCGGGATCCCTTAATATCTTCCTTACCGGAGCCAACAGGGAAGCAGCAGTATAAGGAAAGCATTTAGTATACCTGATGTTTAGGCTAAAAAAAAAAATTGCATTAAAATGTTTTAATACGTAAAGTTGGTGTTTGTGGCGTGGGAACGTGTGCAGGTGTGGAGGGGACAAGTCACGTGTGTGTGCAGTCAGGTGTGTATAGTCAGGTGTGTACTACACAAGCCCCAATCATCACAGGAGTCTGGACACCAATGAAATTATTAACAATTCGTCCTTAATTAACAAGCCTGAAATCAGGTCTCAGATATAGAAATAAATGTCATTTATTTGTAAAGAAATGTATTGTATTTGAGAGCAGTTAATGAGTAAGTTATTACGGGAGCCAGTGTGTGTGGGGTCCACCTCGGGGGGGGGGGGACTACCTTACACACAACTTAACAAGCATTTGTTAATCAATTTTGTTTTTTTTTTGCTAATTGTATCTTATTGTAATTACCATCATGATATCATCATCATTACCATCTTTACCATGAAGGCTGCCAATGGTAGTCACGTGACCCCCCCCCCATACATCTGGTATTCACCTAGTTGTATTCACCTAGTTGTGTTTGCGGGGGTTGAGCTCTGGCTCTTTGGTCCCACCAAAGTATTTGTGTGTGTGTGTGTGTGTGT
>NC_091178.1:7361108-7373608 GCF_040958095.1 Procambarus clarkii
TGTTGCCACCTCTAAGAGTTTAGCTCTCCATGTATCTGCACCACCATGTGGGTCCCCATTCTCCCAGTCTATCTTTCCATGGTTGAAATAACCCATGATTAAGAGTCTGGAGCCATTTCTGCAGGCAACTGAACTGTGTGTGTGTGTGTGTGTGCGTGTGTGTGTGTGTGTGTGTGTTGTGGTGTGTGTGTGTGTGTGTGTGTGTGTGTGTGTGTGTTGTGGTGTGTGTGTGTGTGTGTGTGTGTGTTGTGGTGTGTGTGTGTGTGTGTGTGTGTGTGTGTGTGTGTGTGTTGTGGTGTGTGTGTGTGTGTTGTGGCGTGTGGAGGAGCACAGTTGCCGGTGATGGTGGTGTTTTATGGCGTGTTTGGTAATACTTGTCACGTGTGATACGCTTTCATCCTTCCCTAGTGTTTTATTCCTGCTTTTTCCTCTTAAACTTCACTTTTTGGTCCCTGGTGTGTGTTGTGGAGGGAGACTTTCTCTCTTGTCGCTCCCTGGCGCTCTCTCTCTTGTTGTCACCTGGCGCTCTCTCTCTTGTCGCTCCCTGGCGCTCTCTCTCTTGTTGTCACCTGGCGCTCTCTCTCTTGTTGTCACCTGGCGCTCTCTCTCTTGTTGTTACCTGGCGCTCTCTCTCTTGTTGTCACCTGGCGCTCTCTCTCTCTTGTTGTTACCTGGCGCTCTCTCTCTTGTCGCTCCCTGGCGCTCTCTCTCTTGTTGTCACCTGGCGCTCTCTCTCTTGTCGCTCCCTGGCGCTCTCTCTCTTGTTGTCACCTGGCGCTCTCTCTCTTGTCGCTCCCTGGCGCTCTCTCTCTTGTTGTTACCTGGCGCTCTCTCTCTTGTTGTCACCTGGCGCTCTCTCTCTTGTTGTCACCTGGCGCTCTCTCTCTTGTTGTCACCTGGCGCTCTCTCTCTCTTGTTGTTACCTGGCGCTCTCTCTCTTGTCGCTCCCTGGCGCTCTCTCTCTTGTTGTCACCTGGCGCTCTCTCTCTTGTCGCTCCCTGGCGCTCTCTCTCTTGTTGTCACCTGGCGTTCTTTCGTTCCCAAGCGGTCTCTTATTGTTCCTGGACCTCATCTACTATAATATGGTAACATCTATCATGATGTTGCCACATCTATCACATCACGATAGATGTTACCACATTATAGTAGATGGGGGCCAGGAACAATACGAGACCGCTTGGGAACAAAAGACCGCCAGATAACAACACGAGAGTGAACGCCAGGGAACAACACGAGAGTGAACGCCAGATAACAACACGAGAGTGAACGCCAGATAACAACACGAGAGTGAACGCCAGATAACAACACGAGAGTGAACGCCAGATAACAACACGAGAGTGAACGCCAGATAACAACACGAGAGTGAACGCCAGGGAACAACACGAGAGTGAACGCCAGGGAACAACACGAGAGTGAACGCCAGGGAACAACACGAGAGTGAACGCCAGGGAACAACACGAGAGTGAACGCCAGGGAACAACACGAGAGTGAACGCCAGGGAACAACACGAGAGTGAACGCCAGGGAACAACACGAGAGTGAACGCCAGATAACAACACGAGAGTGAACGCCAGATAACAACACGAGAGTGAACGCCAGATAACAACACGAGAGTGAACGCCAGGGAACAACACGAGAGTGAACGCCAGGGAACAACACGAGAGTGAACGCCAGGGAACAACACGAGAGTGAACGCCAGGGAACAACACGAGAGTGAACGCCAGGGAACAACACGAGAGTGAACGCCAGGGAACAACACGAGAGTGAACGCCAGGGAACAACAAGGCAGAGAGAACAAGAGACAGGGAAGAGGTTGTGAACGAGAGTTCTCACTCTAGTGTTCAGCTCTTGTGTTCGTCACTCTACAGTGTGTTGCTTGCTTGGTGTTGCTCCTCTCACCAGGCCGACCCTCACACCAGGTGTTGCCGGCATTTTGTGCTGCAGCTGGCAACAGTTTGCTTGAACGAGCGCTTGCAAGAGCCCCACTATATCCAGTGGTTACAATAAACAGTGCTGAAATGCAGTATATGGCGGTGGGATATGTATGTGTATATATAATATATATATATATATATATATATATATATATATATATATATATATATATATATATATATATATATATATATATATATATATATGTCGTACCTAGTAGCCAGAACGCACTTCTCAGCCTACTATGCAAGGCCCGATTTGCCTAATAAGCCAAGTTTTCATGAATTAATTGTTTTTCGACTTCCTAACCTACCTAACCTAACCTAACCTAACTTTTTCGGCTACCTAACCTAACCTAACCTATAAAGATAGGTTAGATTAGGTTAGGAAGGGTTGGTTAGGTTCGGTCATATATCTACGTTAATTTTAACTCCAATAAAAAAAATTGACCTCATACATTATGAAATGGGTAGCTTTATCATTTCATAAGAAAAAAAATTAAAGAAAATATATTAATTCAGGAAAACTTGGCTTATTAGGCAAATCGGGCCTTGCATAGTAGGCTGAGAAGTGCGTTCTGGCTACTAGGTACGACATATATATATATATATATATATATATATATATATATATATATATATATATATGAGAGAGAGAATATATAGAGAATTATATAGAGATGGAAGTACAGTATTCAGAGATGGAAATATAGCGAAGAGATAGAAATAGATTTAAACAGAATTTTTAACAAAGGATTGAAATATATAAGGACACCCCCGAAGACCAGAGGCAGGTTGTTCAAGTATGCTTATTGAGACAAGAAAGAAATATATTTCAAAGGGATAGAGCAGCTTAGGCTAATTTTACCTTCCAGAGGGAGGTGGTGTGGTGGTGATGATGTGTCGTCAGACGTTGGCCGACGCTGGCCGACGCTGGCCGACGCAGGCCGACGCAGGCCGACGTTGGCCGACGTTGGCCGACGCTGGCCGACGCTGGCTGCATCCTCAGTGTGTTGGTTTATCGGGTACACTAAAACACGGTAATTGGCACACCCGCTAGTTATGTGGCGCAACTGGGGAGAGGGGGGGGTATGGGGCCCCAGAGAGAGAGAGAGAGAGAGAGAGACGACCTTGTGTTTCAGTCTTCTCTCTCTCTCTCTCTCTCTCTCTCTCTCTCTCTCTCTCTCTCTCTCTCTCTCTCTCTCTCTCTCTCTCTCTCTCTCTCTCTCTCTCTCTCTCTCTCTCTCTCTCTCTCTCTCTCTCTCTCTCTCTCTCTCTCTCCCTCCCCCCCCCCTGGCTGAGGCACAAGTGTACCAGGGGTGTCAACAACAACAAGAGTGGCCAGAGGGTGGGGACGGCAGGAGGGGAACAGAGGACCGAGTGAGCAAAATGTTGTCTGACAAGAAAACTTGCTGTTAGCTGTGTCATTCCTCCCTCCCTCTCTCTCTCCCTTCTCTCCCTTCCCTCCCTCCCCTTCCTTCCCTCCCTTTCTCCCCCCCCCTAATTCTCTCCCTCTTTCTCTATCTCATTTCTTGTATCTCTTCCTCTAAAACTTGTTCTTTACTTATTTTTCATTCACTATTCTTTCCTATCCTAGCAGTCCTCTTCTCTAACACCAGATGCTCCGTCTCTCCACACACACGCTCTCTAAACTGTTCCGGCTGGTAGCATGTTGTTGTTGTTGTTGTTGTTAAAGATTCGCTACCCGGAACAAAAAGTTCCAAGTAACACGGGCTATGGTGAGCCCGTAGATAGTTATGGGTGCTAGCAGAACATGTGTTCTGGTCATAACACATGCTCCGGGTGCTAGCAGAACATGTGTTCTGGTCATAACACATGCTCCGGGTGCTAGCAGAACATGTGTCCTGGTCATAACACATGCTCCGGGTGCTAGCAGAACATGTGTTCTGGTCATAACACATGCTCCGGGTGCTAGCAGAACATGTGTCCTGGTCATAACACATGCTCCGGGTGCTAGCAGAACATGTGTCCTGGTCATAACACATGCTCCGGGTGCTAGCAGAACATGTGTCCTGGTCATAACACATGCTCCGGGTGCTAGCAGAACATGTGTCTTGGTCATAATACATGCTCCGGGTGCTAGCAGAACATGTGTTCTGGTCATAACACATGCTCCGGGTGCTAGCAGAACATGTGTTCTGGTCATAACACATGCTCCGGGTGCTAGCAGAACATGTGTTCTGGTCATAACACATGCTCCGGGTGCTAGCAGAACATGTGTCCTGGTCATAACACATGCTCCGGGTGCTAGCAGAACATGTGTTCTGGTCATAACACATGCTCCGGGTGCTAGCAGAACATGTGTCCTGGTCATAACACATGCTCCGGGTGCTAGCAGAACATGTGTCCTGGTCATAACACATGCTCCGGGTGCTAGCAGAACATGTGTCCTGGTCATAACACATGCTCCGGGTGCTAGCAGAACATGTGTTCTGGTCATAACACATGCTCCGGGTGCTAGCAGAACATGTGTCCTGGTCATAACACATGCTCCGGGTGCTAGCAGAACATGTGTTCTGGTCATAACACATGCTCCGGGTGCTAGCAGAACATGTGTCCTGGTCATAACACATGCTAGCAGGTGTTGTCACAGGTACCAGACCTCCGTGACAGGCAGGGATCAAGTTATCACTAGTGGTGGTGTTGAGTGAGGGAGAGAGCGAGCGAGAGTTCTTGCTCACACTAGCAGCCTACAACACTATAAGTGTTCAAGACAAGTTACATTTCCAGTCTGCATCACTAACAATATAATTCAGCCATTGGAAGCCAATGACAATAATTATGTTATCACGTAATAATATTCAGAATGCCACCACTAACAGTTGATGACGTCACTGCTCCTGCTGTCTAGATATCACGCGATGGTGACGTGATAGCAGACGTAGCAGCTAGCAGACCATCCAGATAGCAGACGAACGTGACGTGATAGCCGACTCCACGTTACGGGGTCTGGAGCGCGGGGGGCAGGAGCGCGGGGGGCAGGAGCGAGGGGGGCAGGAGCGCGGGGGGCAGGAGCGCGGGGGGCAGGAGCGCGGGGGGGAGGTAGGAGCGAGGGGGGGGGGGGCAGGAGCAAGGGGGGGCGGTGAGCGGACAGTAATAACAGGCCTTGTCACGGTAGTCAACTCACCACTCACATGGTGTGTGTCTCCCGGCCACCCTCATATTGGCTTCTCTCCTCCCTCCTGTGTACATCCTCACTGGCTGGAACATACACACTCACACAGCCAGAGCTCAACACACCAAAGAGCCAGAGCTCAACCCAGCCAGCACAACTAGGTGAGTACACACACACACACACACACACACACACACACACACACACACACACACACACACACACACACACACACACACACACACACACAATACATGAAGGGGAACAGCCTACCTGTGACGACGCACGAAAGAGACCTGGGGGTGGACGTAACACCTAATCTATCTCCTGAGGCACATATAAATAGGATAACGACAGCAGCGTACTCTACACTGGCAAAAGTTAGAACATCATTCAGAAACCTAAGTAAGGAGGCATTTAGGGCGCTTTACACTGCCTACGTGAGGCCAGTCTTGGAGTATGTCGCCTCATCATGGAGTCCCCATCTGAAGAAGCATATAATGAAACTGGAAAAGGTTCAGAGGTTTACAACGAGACTCGTCCCAGAGCTACGAGGGATGGGGTATGAGGAGCGCCTGAGGGAACTGTGCCTTACGACACTAGAAAGAAGGAGGGAGAGGGGGGACATGATAGGAACGTATAAAATACTCAGAGGGATTGACACAGTGGACATAGACGAAATGTTCACATGGAATAGTAACAGAACGAGAGGACATGGATGGAAGCTTGAAACTCAGATGAGTCACAGAGATGTTAGGAAGTTTTCTTTTAGCGTGAGAGTAGTGGGAAAATGGAATGCACTTCAGGAACAGGTTGTGGAAGCAAATACTATTCATAATTTTAAAACCAGGTATGACAAGGAAATGGGACAGGAGTCATTGCTGTACACAACCGATGCTCGAAAGGCGGGATCCAAGAGTCAATGCTCGATCCTGCAGACACAACTAGGTGAGTACAACTAGGTGAGTACAACTAGGTGAGCACACACACACACACACACACACACACACATAGGTGCAGGCAAAGTATCACCGTGGGTACTAAAAGAGGCAGCGCAGGCCCTCTGCGTGCCTCTGGTAAGGATCTTTAAGGAATCACTTATGTCGGGAGAATTGCCCAATTGCTGGAAGAGGGGCAAATGTTGTACTGATTTTCAAGAAAAGTGATAAGGAGGAGGCACTTGACTATAGACCTGTATCACTAACAAGCATCCCCTGTAAAATACTGGAAAGAATAATTATACTACGACTGGTTGCACATCTGGAGAACATTAGATTTGTAAACAAACATCAACATGGGTTCTGGACAGGGAAATCGTGCCTAACAAACCTTCTGGAATTCTATGATAAAATAACGAGGATAAGATAGGACAGAGATGGTTGGGCAGACTGCATATTTCTGGACTGCCAAAAAGCCTTTGATACAGTATCACTCGTGAGACTGCTATTCAAACTCTAGAGGCAGGCGGGGGTGGGAGGAAAGGTCCTAGCATGGATAAGGAACTGCCTAATAGGAAGAAGCCAAAGGGGCGATAAGGGGCGAGAAGTCGGACTGGCGAACAGTAACGAGTGGAGTACCTCAAGGATCGGTGCTGGGACCAATTCTATTTCTAATATATGTTAACGACATGTTTACAGGAGTAGAATCCTACATGTCGATGTTTGCGGATGACGCAAAGTTGAGGAGTTGTGACAGATGAGGATTGCAGGATCGTCCAAGAGGACCTGAGCAGGTTGCAGAGATGGTCAGAGAAAAGGCTACTGGAGTTCAACACGAGCAAATGTAAAGTTATGGAAATGGGACTAGGAGATAGCAGACCAAAGGGACAGTACACAATGAAGGGGAACAGCCTACCTGTGACGACGCGAGAAAGAGACCTGGGCGTGGACGTAACACCTAATCTATCTCCTGAGGCACATATAAATAGGATAATGACAGCAGCGTACTCTACACTCGCAAAAGTTAGAACATCATTCAGAAGCCTAAGTAAGGAGGCATTTAGGGCGCTTTACACTGCCTACGTGAGGCCAGTCTTAGAGTATGCCGCCTCATCATGGAGTCCCCATCTGAAGAAGCATATAAAGAAACTGGAAAAGGCTTAGAGGTTTGCAACGAGACTCGTCCCAGAGCTACGAAGGATGGGGTATGAGGAGCGCCTAAGGGAACTGTGCCTTACAATACAAGAAAGAAGGGAGAGGGGGGACATGATAGGAACGTATAAAATACTCAGAGGGATTGACAGAGTGGACATAGACGAAATGTTCACACGGAATAGTAACAGAACGAGGGGACATGGATGGAAGCTGGAAATTCAGATGAGTCACAGAGATGTTAGGAAGTTTTCTTTTAGCGTGAGAGTAGTGGGAAAATGGAATGCACTTAAGGAACAGGTTGTGGGAGCAAATTCTATTCATAATTTTAAAACTAGGTATGATAAGGAAATAGGATCGTAGTCATTGCTGTAAACAATCGATGCTCGAAAGGCGGGATCCAAGAGTCAGTGCTCGATCCTGCAGACAGAACTAGGTGAGTACAACTAGATGAGTACACACACACACACACACACACACACACACACACACACACGCTTGTGTGGTAGCTGCTCCTGGTCGCCAGTGGAGGCTCCTGCTGCACCCCGGCCAACAAGCAGGGCCAGACAGATGAAAACATATATAATTTGCTTTCACCAGAAAGACGAAGAATAATGGGCGACATGACTGAAGTATACGAATGGACGGAAGGTATAACAAAGGAAATATTAATAACAGGTTAAATATACCAACACAGAATTGAACACGAAACACAACTTTGTATAAGTGCAGAAATAAAACCTCTAGTCAAATACTGGGTTGGGAAGAGGGATATAGATTTATAGGAGAGTCTGAGCCACGCCTCCCAAACCCCCCTTAGAGGTTTGACTCGGTCTCCACGTTTTCATCACATTAACATTGACAATTTTGTATTGAGTTAACATCAATTTCTACCCCGGAGCTGTTCCACGTGTTGATGACTTTAGCGCCGAAAAAATCACACATCTCTTGTGACTTATTTGTCCAGCTGCCACGTGTTCCTTCCTTTTGTTATTCCTGGCTTTCAAAAATGCTGCTTTTGTCTACTTTATCAGTTGTCCTTAAATTGTTATATGTTGTTTCATGGTGGCCTTACTGTCCGGTGGTGTCCGGTCCCCCCCAGTCTCGCCTGCTGGCTGGGAGGCTTCACCTCACGGACCAACTTTATTGCATATCTTTGTACCGCTTCTTGTTTTGACTTATTATTCTTGTGGGGCCAGAGTCATGATGAGATGCTTCTCATTCTTCCTTGCCAGACATATGTCTTCATCAGCGAGTCTCACACACACGGCGTGTATGGCGACTCACAAAGCTTATTCTGTCCATGTTTCTGAAGTATACACCTGAAGTATACACCTGAAGTATACACGGACGTTGGCCACTTTGGTATATGCTGATGACGGTATTATGTTAATGTGTGCGTCTGGCGCTAGAGTTTGTGTTACCTCTGTCCCAGGTAACTGGGATAGATACACCATTCCTGGTGTAAAACAGTCTTCCCTTCAGCCTATACTATTGTACAGGTTATCTCACACCTGTTCCAATCCACATAAGTTTGCTTTTAGCCGAGTTTAACTCTAGCAGCCATTTCTCAGACGACTTGTAGAGATGGTCCAGATACGACATGTACCAGAAGCAGGATGGGTGCCAGCACAAACTCCTGTGGTAGTCTACACGTAGCCTCTCTCCTTCTCTGTATCTTGGCTCTCACTGTAAACTTTTGCTTCCTGCCTGAGAGGTACACTCTAGCCCTGTACACCAGCCTGCTTCTCCGGCTCTCTCGGGTCAGGACAGTGGCAGATTCTTTCTGACAGTCGAGGACTGTGCTGGTTGGGGTTATCTTGAGGTAATCTTGAGATGATTTCGGGGCTTTAGTGTCCCCGCGGCCCGGTCCTCGACCAGGCCTCCACCCCCAGGAAGCAGCCCGTGACAGCTGACTAACACCCAGGTACCTATTTTACTGCTTGATAACAGGGGCATAGGGTGAAAGAAACTCTGCCCATTGTTTCTCGCCGGCGCCTGGGATCGAACCCAGGACCACAGGATCACAAGTCCAGCGTGCTGTCTGCTTGGCCGACCGGCTCCCGTATGTAAAGTTTGGGGGAATGTAAAGTTTAATATCGTGAAATACCTTACTTCATCTATATATTTTTTATTATTTTTTATTATTCTCAATATTTTTGCTTTCATTCACAGTTTGAGGAAAACTTAAGTGGTATGGAACTGAAGGTGGAGAGTTAATGAGCGTGGGGAAGTAAGTGTAGTGAGAGGATGGTGAGTGAGGTCCGCCCTAGGCTCCAGCACCACCACCCACCTCCATCACCACCACTGCTCACCACCACCACCACCTAGGCCCCACCACCATCACCACCGACAACACCCTCCCCCGCCCTCTAGGTAAGTACTCAACCCTCACTCTCTTCCCCGTATTGATTGTATCACTGATTTAATGAGTTTAAAGCTGGTGGTCGTTCTGAGAGCTTCCCCCTCGTCATCCGTCACGGGCAGACATCTTCCGCCTCCCATGACACCAGTGACACACACGGACGATAGGACATAACACCAGTGACAGACACGGACGACAGGACATAACACCAGTGACACACACGGACGACAGGACATAACACCAGTGACAGACACGGACGACAGGACATAACACCAGTGACAGACACGGACGACAGGACATAACACCAGTGACAGACACGGACGACAGGACATAACACCAGTGACACACACGGACGACAGGACATAACACCAGTGACAGGCACGGACGAGAGGACATAACACCAGTGACACACACGGACGACAGGACATAACACCAGTGACACACACGGACGACAGGACATAACACCAGTGACACACACGGACGACAGGACATAACACCAGTGACAGACACGGACGACAGGACATAACACCAGTGACACACACGGACGAGAGGACATAACACCAGTGACAGGGGGTACACATAACAGCAGTGACAGGGGTGTGCACATAACAACAGTGACAGGTGTGCACATAACAACAGTGACAGGGGTGCACATAACAACAGTGACAGGGGTGCACATAACAACAGTGACAGGGGTGCACATAACAACAGTGACAGGGGTGTGCACATAACAACAGTGACAGGGGTGCACATAACAACAGTGACAGGGGTGCACATAACAACAGTGACAGGGGGTCACATAACAACAGTGACAGGGGGTGCACATAACAACAGTGACAGGGGTGCACATAACAACAGTGACAGGGGTGCACATAACAACAGTGACAGGGGTACACATAACAGCAGTGACAGGGGGGCACATAACAGCAGTGACAGGGGTGCACATAACAACAGTGACAGGGGTGCACATAACAACAGTGACAGGGGTGCACATAACAACAGTGACAGGGGGTACACATAACAGCAGTGACAGGGGGGTGCACATAGCAGTGACAGGGGGTACACATAACAGCAGTGACAGGGGGGCACATAACAACAGTGACAGGGGTGCACATAACAACAGTGACAGGGGTGCACATAACAACAGTGACAGGGGTGCACATAACAACAGTGACAGGGGTGCACATAACAACAGTGACAGGGGGGCACATAACAACAGTGACAGGGGTACACATAACAGCAGTGACAGGGGTGCACATAACAACAGTGACAGGGGTGCACATAACAACAGTGACAGGGGTGCACATAACAACAGTGACAGGGGTACACATAACAGCAGTGACAGGGGGTACACATAACAGCAGTGACAGGGGGGTGCACATAGCAGTGACAGGGGGTACACATAACAGCAGTGACAGGGGGGCACATAACAGCAGTGACAGGGGTGCACATAACAACAGTGACAGGGGTGCACATAACAACAGTGACAGGGGTGCACATAACAACAGTGACAGGGGTGCACATAACAACAGTGACAGGGGGTACACATAACAGCAGTGACAGGGGGGTGCACATAGCAGTGACAGGGGGTACACATAACAACAGCGACAGGGGTGCACATAACAGCAGTGACAGGGGGTGCACATAGCAGTGACAGGGGGTACACATAACAGCAGTGACAGGGGGTGCACATAACAACAGTGACAGGGGGTGCACATAACAGCAGTGACAGGGGGGCACATAACAGCAGTGACAGGGGTGTGCACATAACAGCAGTGACAGGGGTGCACATAACAGCAGTGACAGGGGTGTGCACATAACAGCAGTGACAGGGGGACACATAACAGCAGTGACAGGGGTGCACATAACAGCAGTGACAGGGGTGCACATAACAGCAGTGACAGGGGGACACATAACAGCAGTGACAAACTAAGCAATACAATGGAACACGTAGACAGAGATTGTTTTCCAGATGCGGGAAAATAGAACAAGAGGCCTCAAGAGGAACCTGATGATAACCGAACTGGATATGAACCAACCACTTGGTCTGGACGGTAGAGAGACGGTCTCGCTTTCATGCAGGTCGGCGTTCGATCCCCGACCTTCCAAGTGGTTGGGCACCCCGTCCCAGCACGACAGAGTACTGTAACGCCGGGAGATCTATGTGGCGCTGGTGCAATAGCTGTGTCATAAGTTTATATAATGCAGCAGGTAATAGTCAATAGTTGTGTGGCGAAGACCTTGGGGGTCACAGGGGGCGCTGTCGGCACCCCCGCCCAGACAGCCTCCTAAATGGACGCTACGGGCAGCCTCAGGAACGGACACTACGGACAGCCTCAGGAACGGACACTACGGACAGCCTCAGGAACGGACACTACGGACAGCTTCCTGAACGGACACTACGGACACCCTCCTGAACGGACACTACGGACACCCTCCTGAACGGACACTACGGACACCCTCCTGAACGGACACTACGGACACCCTCCTGAACGGACACAACGTTTGGTAACTGTTTTCGTCGTTCCTTCACATCAGAAGCTTAACCTAAAAAAATGATCTGTTTAATTATATTATTACAAATGTTTAATTTATGTAATTTATGTAATTTATGTAATTTATGTAATTTATGTAATATATGTCACCCGGCCTCTATGTGGCCTCCATGTGGCCTCCATGTGACCGGGTGACTTGGTCTAACTCATATCAACGTCTAAAGTGAAACACCTTCCGGATGCGAGTCAACTTAAGATGGAGTGATGATCTTGAGAATGGTTCTGCCAGCATGAGGCTGTTGATGGCTGAGCGTCTTGAGTTGTGGCGGACCAACTTCTGAAGGTTGGGTTAGGTGGGGGAATCTTGAGAACATTGGCTATATTACATAGCAGAAAGGTCACCACCAGCACCTGTCCGGTGTTGGTACCTGGTGGTACATAGCCTTACTGGCCACTGAAGAGATAAACTCTCTCTGGAAGA
>NC_091178.1:7378608-7391108 GCF_040958095.1 Procambarus clarkii
TTATATACCACATATGTCAGACCAATCCTGGAGTATGCGACTCCAGCATGGAGTCCATATCTAGTCAAGCATAAGACTAAACTGGAAAAGGTTCAAAGGTTTGCCACCAGACTAGTACCCGAGCTGAGAGGTATGAGCTACGAGGAGAGACTACGGGAATTGAACCTCACTTCGTTGGAAGACAGAAGAGTTAGGGGGGACATGATCACCACATTCAAGATTCTCAAGGGAATCGACAGGGTTGATAAAGACAGGCTATTTAACACAAGGGGCACACGCACTAGGGGACACAGGTGGAAACTGAGTGCCCAAAAGAGCCACAGAGATATTAGAAAGAACTTTTTTAGTGTCAGAGTGGTTGACAAATGGAATGCATTAGGAAGCAATGTGGTGGAGGCTGACTCCATACACAGTTTCAAGTGTAGATATGATAGATCCCAATAGGCTCAGGAACCTGTACACCTGTTGATTGACGGTTGAGAGGCGGGACCAAAGAGCCAGAGCTCAACCCCCGCAAGCACAACTAGGTGAGTACAACTAGGTGAGTACACACACACACACACACACACACACACACACACACACACACACACACACACACACACACACACACACACACACACACACACACACACACACACACACACACACACTCAAAATCAAAATTTGTGTTACATTTGACAGAAACCACTGCAATTTAGTTATGCAATACAGCAGCAGCAACAAGCCGTCCATTTGCAACATTGCCTGGAGCACTCACCCCCCCCCCCCCGGCTATATGTAAAGACTCCCCCCCCCCCCCGCCCCCCTCTCACTAACACCAACTACATGATCAATCCCTATTGCCATTTGTCCCGGTAGTTTTTATTGGAGAGTTATGTTTTGTACTCACCTAGTTGTGCTTGCGGGGGTTGAGCTCTGGCTCTTTGGTCCCGCCTCTCAACCGTCAATCAACAGGTGTACAGGTTCCTGAGCCTATTGGGATCTATCATATCTACACTTGAAACTGTGTATGGAGTCAGCCTCCACCACATCACTGCCTAATGCATTCAATTTGTCAACCACTCTGACACTAAAAAAGTTCTTTCTAATATCTCTGTGGCTCATTTGGGCACTCAGTTTCCACCTGTGTCCCGTAGTGCGTGTGCCCCTTGTGTTAAATAGCCTGTCTTTATCAACCCTGTCAATTCCCTTGACGATCTTGAATGTGGTGATCATGTCCCCCCTAACTCTTCTGTCTTCCAACGAAGTGAGGTTTAATTCCCGTAGTCTCTCCTCGTAGCTCATACCTCTCAGCTCGGGTACTAGTCTGGTGGCAAACCTTTGAACCTTTTCCAGTTTAGTCTTATGCTTGACTTGATATGGACTCCATGCTGGAGCCGCATACTCCAGGATTGGTCTGACATATGTGGTATATAATGTTCTGAAAGATTCCTTACACAAGTTTCTAAAGGCCGTTCTTATGTTAGCCAACCTGGCATATGCTGCTGATGCTTTTGTGTTGCATAGTGGGTGGTGGTGTGTTGTATGGTGGTGGTAGTTGTGGTGGTGTGTTGCATGGTGGTGGTAGTGGTGGTGGTGTGTTGTATGGTGGTGGTAGTGGTGGTGGTGTGTTACATGGTGGTGGTAGTGGTGGTGGTGTGTTACATGGTGGTGGTAGTGGTGGTGGTGTGTTACATGGTGGTGGTGTGTTACATGGTGGTGGTAGTGGTGGTGGTGTGTTACATGGTGGTGGTAGTGGTGGTGGTGTGTTGTATGGTGGTGGTAGTGGTGGTGGTGTGTTGCATGGTGGTGGTAGTGGTGGTGGTGTGTTGCATGGTGGTGGTAGTGGTGGTGGTGTGTTACATGGTGGTGGTAGTGGTGGTGGTGTGTTACATGGTGGTGGTAGTGGTGGTGGTGTGTTGCATGGTGGTGGTAGTGGTGGTGGTGTGTTGCATGGTGGTGGTAGTGGTGGTGGTGTGTTGCATGGTGGTGGTAGTGGTGGTGGTGTGTTGCATGGTGGTGGTAGTGGTGGTGGTGTGTTGTATGGTGGTGGTAGTGGTGGTGGTGTGTTGTATGGTGGTGGTAGTGGTGGTGGTGTGTTGCATGGTGGTGGTAGTGGTGGTGGTGTGTTGCATGGCTGGATGCTCGTGTCAACGTGTCGTAGTGAAACAGGGGTGGCCAGGTGCGTAGACTTGTTTGACTACGTGAGTGACCCCCTAACACTGTTCAGTGTTCTCATGCACACATTAATAACAGATATTCCCACACTTGCTGACGAAGCTCTCATCTGTTATGCTGATGACATTTGCACTGTTGCAAATACCCAAATTAGTCTGCAAGCTCTACTTGATTCACTCGCTGCTGAACGCATGGAATGTTGTCCTATTATATCTATATCTAATCAGAGCTTTCCCCTCCCCCAAAAAATAAATAATGTCCCTCTACCCTTCAAGGTCAACAACCAGACCATTGAACACGTGTAGGGCTGTACGAATACCTTGCAGTTGGTATCAACAGTGACATTGTAAACGATCTACATCGTAGGTTAAAAGAAAGACTTCAATCACTGAAAACACTTACTGGTAAGAATATTGGTATCTATATCAAATTATATTCTAGATCTAGATTATTCTATATGATGTTTGTTAGATCTCTCGTTGATTATCATGCCTTGCACCTAATTAACTTTCTCCTCCTCTGTGTTGAACAAACTTGAAGTAGTACAGAATGAGGCCATGAGGATAATTCTTGGTGCCCCAAGATGCACAAGTATCATCAACATGAGGGAAGAACTGAAGCTTCCAACCATACTAGAGAGAATCATGCAAGACAACACGTCCTTTTGCCTTAATGTCATGAGAGATCCTACATCTCCTGCGTTGCTCAGAGACAAGTTAATCAATGCTGTTAACACTGAAACTTGTGTAGGGAATCTATTGACTATTGACTGGTGCCAACGTGCCAATGATATGATAAATAGCTGAGTAAAAATGCCTACAATCTCATCAAACTCAACATTATTTTTGATAAGCAATCTACCTGTCTCTGATATTCCTCATTGTCTGTACCCCACCATTCAAGTATCATTCACACCCGTCACCAACAAAGGTAATGAGAATCTTGCTCTTCTCAAAGCTGTCACGCTTGAAACATTTGCCTCCTCCATAAAAAATTTAAGAATTCACGAACACTTTGTCTACACCGACTGCTCGGTTCATTCGTCTACAGGACAGACATTGCAGCCAAATTAGCATGTAACAAAGATGAAGTTGAAGTAGACTTGGGTGTCCTAATTCTGTTGTCAAGTATATAGTGTTCCAAACGCTCAGCTCCAGTAGGAGAGAAATAACTGACTCCCAGAAGCCTGAAAGCACCAGTATAAAAAGCTATGATTTGTTCGGTTCCGAAATCTATGTTTATGGGCAGCGCAAAACGTCGACCAGACTGTGCGACACAGTGGTTGCCAGGATCAGGTTGGGTTACCGTTACCTGTGGCAGGTGGCTACAGGTGACGGATCTCCCAATCCTGATCACTCCAGGTGCAAACTCTGTGAGCAGGAACTGCGGCATGATCCCCCACACTACATCACCGAATGCCAATAGTTACGGGCTATTCATGCCCGTGCCACCTCTTGGGTGGCTTAATCCTCATCAAACAAATCAATCACCGAATGCCCAGACACTAAACCATGTAGACCCGTTGGCACGAGGCACCTGGAGCTTTGGAATGACTTTATTAACTCTGGTGTTCTTGATGATATCCTCACAATACACCCACAGTTTGCGACTGGAGACTACTGAACATATGGCCCTGAATGACTAACCATCCTGCGAGATAGGGATTGTAGCATCACCAGCTAGACCATAACATAGTTATGACAGCTCCTGACACAACTCTGCCACAACTTGCTCCGTCCACAAGCAATGTAACCATTTAGGTAGGTCAGGATAGTTGCATTGATCAAAGAAACTAGTGCACGGATGGTGTTGACTACTGTATGGAGCGGGTGTCGTCACTCGTGTGTAGTGAAGACAGAGAGTGTGTGTGTGTGTGTGTGTGTGTGTGTGTGTGTGTGTGTGTGTGTGTGTGTGTGTGTGTGTGTGTGTGTGTGTGTGGAGATGGCGTGCTGGATGTCTCTGGTGATGCTGCTCCCACGGGGATGATGCCGGCACTGTCTTCACCTTGCCTCCACACCACCACCACCACCACTACCACCATCACCATCACTATCATCATCATCATCATTAGTACCACTACCACCATCACATGCACCACCACAACCACCACAACAACCACTACCACAAGCACCACCACCTTCATCATCATCAGTACCACTACCTCCATCACCACCACCACTACAACCTATACCACTATCACCATCACCACCACCACTACAACCTATACCACTATCACCATCACCACCACCACTACAACCTATACCACTATCACCATCACCACCAACCACCACAGCCACCACCACCACCACCACCACCACCACCACCATCACCACCACCATCACCACCACTACCACCACCACCACCACCACCACCACCACTACCACCTTCCCGTCAGTCAGATGGCCTCGTCCAAGCAGAGCAACAAGGCCTTCCACTTTCAGAACATTTTACTTGCAAATTCTTTATCTTTCCCAATAACATTTGTGATATATATATATATATATATATATATATATATATATATATATATATATATATATATATATATATATATTATATATATTATATATATTATATATATTATATATATATATATATATATATATATATATATATATATATATATATATATATATATATATATATAATGTCGTACCTAGTAGCCAGAACGCACTTCTCGGCCTACTATGCAAGGCTCGATTTGCTTAACAGACCGAGTGATTTTCTTTATTTTCAATCAACTGTTTCCATTCGGTTTATTTTAAATATTATTATTATATTATATTAAGAACATAAATTATTGATTTAGTTATGTTAGTTTAGGTTAGATTAAGATAGGTTAGGTTAGGTAGGTTAGGTTAGGTTAGGTTAGGTTAGGTTAGGTTAGGTAGGGTAGGTTAGGTTAGGTAGGTTAGGTAGGTTAGGTTAGGTTAGGTTAGGTTAGGTAGGGTAGGTTAGGTTCGGTCATGTGTGTACCACAACAACACAGTACCACAACAATACACTGTGACAAACCTTCACTGTAAATAAACACCACAACCCGTCCTCGACTCAAGTCCATTCCATCCAGCGGTCGACCCCACAGACGCAATCATAAATTTTTACATGCTGTTCATTCAGAACGGAAATTTTCTTGAATATAGATTAATATTATAATATATTAGCATATTGTACATATATAGGCATAGGTTAGGTTAGGTGTTTAGGTTCTGTTGGCGATTATTTGTATTTGTAGTACGTGGGTGAAGCATTTACAGCGTTGTGGTTCGAACAAAAGTCGTCAGTGAAGCTCTTGTTCCGGAAGTGTTCGAACGTCGTCAGTTGTGAGTCGTGTGTAGAAATCAGTTGTGAGTCGTGTGTAGAAATCAGTTGTGAGTCGTGTGTAGAAATCAGTTGTGAGTCGTGTGTAGAAATCAGTTGTGAGTCGTGTGTTGAAATCAGTTGAGTCGTGTGTAGACCGTTTTCACTCATAAACAGGGGGTTTGGCGGGTGGATGGAATCACTTTTGGGTCTGTGTTTGGAGGCCGGGCTGGAACACTTACCCAACAAGAGTCGTGACCTTTTAGGGTCGTCCTCCACAGATGGTTCAGCCTCGCTATTGGCCCCGGCCAAGTTTGTTGCCAATTACCGAGTAAAGCAATTAGGTTGTTATTGCATCATTCCTGAAACTGCAATTAGTAGTGCAGATGTGAAGTGCTTACCTGAGAGTACTTACATATCTGTGACTACTGAGGCATGAGGTCCAACCTTGTATGTCCCGACTACTAGCAGTGTTGAACCACTACTGGCAGTGTTGAACCACTACTGGCAGTGTTGAACCACTACTGGCAGTGTTGAACCACTACTGGCAGTGTTGAACCACTACTGGCAGTGTTGAACCACTACTGGCAGTGTTGAACCACTACTGGCAGTGTTGAACCAGTACTGGCAGTGTTGAACCACTACTGGCAGTGTTGAACCAGTACTGGCAGTGTTGAACCAGTACTGGCAGTGTTGAACCAGTACTGGCAGTGTTGAACCACTACTGGCAGTGTTGAACCACTACTGGCAGTGTTGAACCACTACTGGCAGTGTTGAACCAGTACTGGCAGTGTTGAACCACTACTGGCAGTGTTGAACCAGTACTGGCAGTGTTGAACCACTACTGGCAGTGTTGAACCACTACTAGCAGTGTTGAACCACTACTGGCAGTGTTGAACCAGTACTGGCAGTGTTGAACCACTACTGGCAGTGTTGAACCACTACTAGCAGTGTTGAACCACTACTGGCAGTGTTGAACCAGTACTGGCAGTGTTGAACCACTACTGGCAGTGTTGAACCAGTACTGGCAGTGTTGAACCACTACTGGCAGTGTTGAACCACTACTGGCAGTGTTGAACCAGTACTGGCAGTGTTGAACCACTACTGGCAGTGTTGAACCACTACTGGCAGTGTTGAACCAGTACTGGCAGTGTTGAACCACTACTGGCAGTGTTGAACCAGTACTGGCAGTGTTGAACCACTACTGGCAGTGTTGAACCAGTACTGAACCACTAGAGCCCGCACCAACAGATTAGGGCTCTAGGTAGAGCAGGGCAACAGGTGAGGGCCCTAGGTAGAGCAGGTCAACAGGTGAGGGCCCTAGGTAGAGCAGGCCAACAGGTGAGGGACCTAGGTAGAGCAGGCCAACAGGTGAGGGACCTAGGTAGAGCAGGCCAACAGGTGAGGGCCCTAGGTAGAGCAGGCCAACAGGTGAGGGGCCCTAGGTAGAGCCCCTCCTCCTCCTCTATATTCCAGGACTATATTGGGTCAGGAATAAAGTTATCTAAATGTAGATCACTAAGGTTTTGCCAGATAGGTTATTTACTAAGACTGATGAGAGAGAGAGAGAGAGAGAGAGAGACAGAGAGAGAGAGAGAGAGAGAGAGAGAGAGAGAGAGAGAGAGAGAGAGAGAGAGAGAGAGAGAGAGAGAGACAGAGAGAGAGAGACAGAGAGAGAGAGACAGAGAGAGACAGAGAGAGAGAGACAGAGAGAGAGAGACAGAGAGAGAGAGACAGAGAGAGAGAGAGAGAGAGAGAGACAGAGAGAGAGAGACAGAGAGAGAGAGACAGAGAGAGAGAGACAGAGAGAGAGAGAGAGAGAGAGCATATCGACCACCTCCCCTCAGAGGACACTACTCGGCCACCTCAGAGGTTCAACACAGAATAATGACAGCAGGACGGAGGAAAGAAGCCACGAGTAGTAAGAGAAAGTAGGAGGGAGGAAATGACGACTAATAAGAGAATAAGGTACACGGGGGATACATGGGGTACACGGGGGATACATGGGGTACACGGGAGATACATGGGGTACACGGGAGATACATGGGGTACACGGGGGATACATGGGGTACACGGGAGATACATGGGGTACACGAGAGATACATGGGGTACACGGGAGATACATGGGGTACACGGGGGATACATGGGGTACACGGGGGATACATGGGGTACACGGGGGATACATGGGGTACACGGGAGATACATGGGGTACACGGGGGATACATGGGGTACACGGGAGATACATGGGGTACACGGGAGATACATGGGGTACACGGGGGATACATGGGGTACACGGGAGATACATGGGGTACACGGGAGATACATGGGGTACACGGGAGATACATGGGGTACACGGGAGATACATGGGGTACACGGGAGATACATGGGGTACACGGGGGATACATGGGGTACACGGGAGATACATGGGGTACACGGGAGATACATGGGGTACACGGGGGATACATGGGGTACACGGGAGATACATGGGGTACACGGGAGATACATGGGGTACACGGGGGATACATGGGGTACACGGGAGATACATGAGGTACACGGGGGATACATGGGGTACACGGGAGATACATGGGGTACACGGGGGATACATGGGGTACACGGGGGATATATGAGGTACATGGGGTACACGGGGGATACATGGGGTACACGGGGGATACATGGGGTACACGGGATTATACATGGGGTACACGGTGTGATACAAGGAGTACACGGTGTGATACATGGGGTACACAGTGTGATACATGGGGTACACGGTGTGATACATGGGTACACGGGATGATACATGGGGTACACGGGATTATACATGAGGTACACGGGTTGATACATGGGGTACACGGTGTGATACATAGGATACACGGTGTGATACTTGGGGTACACGGTGTGATACATGGGGTACACGGGATGATACGTGGGATACACGGGATTATACATGGGTTACACGGTGTGATACATGGGGTACATGGGGTACACTGGTGATACATGGAGTACATGGGGTACGCGGGGGATACATGGGGTACACGAGGGATGCATGGGGTACACGGGATGATACATGGGGTACACGGGGGATACATGGGGTACACGGGATGATGCATGGGGTACACGGGATGATAGATGGGGTACACGGGGGATACATGGGGTACACGGGGGATACATGGGGTACACGGGATGATGCATGGGGTACACGGGATGATAGATGGGGTACACGGGGGATACATGGGGTACACGGGATGATACATGGGGTACACGGGGGGATACATCGTGTACACAGGGTAGAAGGATACATGGGATACCCAGGGGGGGTGGGGACCCTTGGAAGAAATATACATGGGATGCTCGGGGTAGTATACATGTGGTTCACGTGGTCGGATGATGCATGGTCTTCACGGGGAAGGGGGATACATATGGTACAGGGGAGGGGGGCGGGATACATGGAGGGGTCATGTGTTGGGCCAGATAATCAATGACGTTACTCTAGTGAGCAGACACAGGGAGGGAGTTTTGGCGGCGGGGAGGGAGGGTGGTGTTGTATATGGAGGGAGGTGTTGTATATGGAGGGAGGGAGGTGTTGTATATGGAGGGAGGGGGTGTTGTATATGGAGGGAGGGGGGTGTTGTATATGGAGGGAGGGGGTGTTGTATATGGAGGGAGGGGGGTGTTGTGTATGGAGGGAGGGAGGGTGGTGTGTATTGTATGTCTACTGGACAATATGTAGGACTTGAATGAACCAATGAGAGGCGAGCTAGGCCAGGGGTGTACCTGGTTGATACCTGGTTGATGGGGTTCTGGGAGTTCTTCTACTCCCCAAGCCCAGCCCGAGGCCAGGCTCGACTTGTGAGAGTTTGGTCCACCAGGCTGTTGCTTGGAGCGGCCTGCAGGCCCACATACCCACCACAGCCCGTCT
The DNA here is from genome assembly GCF_040958095.1 of Procambarus clarkii. Lineage (NCBI taxonomy): Eukaryota > Metazoa > Arthropoda > Malacostraca > Decapoda > Cambaridae > Procambarus > Procambarus clarkii. The sequence goes on from NC_091178.1 coordinate 7,387,985, forward strand.
GATCCGGAACTTCTCTTAGAAAACAGTCCAGTTTTCTCTCGAAGATGTCCACGGTTGTTCCGGCAATATTTCTTATGGTCGCTGGGAGGACGTTGAACAACCGCGGACCTCTGATGTTTATACAGTGTTCTCTGATTGTGCCTATGGCACCTCTGCTCTTCACTGGTTCTATTCTGCATATTCTTTCATATCGTTCACTCCAGTATGTTGTTATTTTACTGTGTAGATTTGGGACCTGGCCCTCCAGTATTTTCCATGTGTATATTATTTGGTATCTCTCTCGTCTCCTTTCTAGAGAGTACATTTGGAGAGCTTTGAGACGATCCCAATAATTTAGGTGTTTTACCTCGTCTATGCGTGCCGTATATGTTCTCTGTATTCCCTCTATTTCAGCAATCTCTCCTGCTCTGAAGGGGGAAGTGAGTACTGAGCAGTACTCGAGACGGGACAACACAAGTGACTTGAAGAGTACAACCATTGTGATGGGATCCCTGGATTTGAAAGTTCTCGTAATCCATCCGATCATTTTTCTGGCTGACGCGATATTTGCTTGGTTATGCTCCCTAAACGTTAGATCGTCGGACATCATTATTCCCAAATCCTTGACATGCTGTTTTTCTACTATGGGAAGATTCTATTGTGTTTTGTACCCTGTATTATGTTTCAGATCCTCATTTTTGCCGTACCTGAGTACCTGAAATTTATCACTGTTAAACATCATGTTATTTTCTGCTGCCCAATCGAAAACTTTGTTGACATCTACTTGTAGTTTTTCAATGTCTTCAGCAGAGGTAATTTTCATGCTGATTTTTGTGTCATCTGCAAAGGACGACACGAAGCTGTGACGTGTATTTTTGTCTATATCTGATATGAGAATAAGGAACAGTAGCGGTGCAAGGACTGTACCTTGAGGTACAGAGCTTTTAACATCGCTTGGACTCGATTTTATCTGATTGACTGTTACTCTTTGTGTTCTGTTCGACAGGAAATTGAGTATCTAGCGTCCTACTTTTCCAGTTATTCCCATTGGCCTCATTTTGTGAACTTTCACCCCATGGTCACATTTGTCAAATGCCTTTGCAAAGTCTGTGTATACAACATCTGCATTTTGCTTTTCTTCTAGGGCTTCTGTGATTTTGTCATAATGGTTGAGTAACTGTGACAGACAGGATCTTCCCGCTCTAAATCCATGTTGTCCTGGATTGTGCAATTCATTGTTTTCCATAAAACTAGAAATTTGATTCCTAATCACTCTTTCAAACACTTTTATTATGTGTGATGTTAGTGCAACTGGCCTATAATTTTTTGCCAAGGCTTTCCCCCCCCCCCCTTGTGCAACGGAGCTATATCTGCAGATTTAAGTGCTGCTGGTATCTCCCCTGTATCTAGGCTCTTTCTCCATATTACGCTGAGTGCTCTCGCTACTGGTACTTTACATTTCTTTATGAATATTGAATTCCACGAGTCAGGCCCAGGAGGTGAGTGCATAGGCATATTGTCAATTTCTCTTTCAAAGTCTTCCGAGTTTGTGGTAATATCCGTTATATTATCTGCAGCTTGAATGTCATTCATAAAGAAGCTGTCTGGGTCATCAACTTTCATGTTGTTTATTGGTGTGCTAAACAAACATAAACAAACATACTGGCCGCTTAGAATTTCACTAATCTCTTTGTTGTCCTCTGTGTACGTACCTTCAGTTGTAATTAACGGTCCAATACTGGTCGAGGTTTTGGATTTTGATTTTGCGTATGTGAAAAAATATTTCGGATTTTTCCTTATCTCTTGTATAGCTTTCTGTTCCAATTCCATTTCCTCAGACTCATATGATCGCTTCAACGTTTGTTCTATTTCTTCGATCTCCCTGTTTAGGCTTATTTTCCTTGCTTGTGATAGTTGTGTCTGCCGAAGCATTTCTGTTATTTTTTTCCTTCTCCTGTACAGTCGTCTCCGTTCTCTTTCTAGAGTGGTCCTCTTTCTGCCCCTCCTCACAGGCACGTGCTTCAAGCAGACCTTGTAAGCTTCAGCTGTCAGTTGAGCTATTCCCTGTGTGGGAGTTTTGTCGCTAAAGACCGTCTCCCATTGAATAGTTGCAAGGTCTACATTTATTTTTTCCCAGTCAATCCTCTCATTGTTGAAATTGAATTGATTGAATATTCCTTCTCGCTTGTTGGGTCTCGTAGACCTACTACGTTATTTATGCTAGTTCGCACTTCAATGAGCTTATGGTCTGAGTATGAAGTATCTGAGATTGTAATGTCTCTGATTAGTTCATAATTGTTTGTGAATAACAAGTCTAGTGTGTTTTCATTCCTAGGTGGTTCTGTAATCTGTTGATTGAGCGAGAAATTGTCACAGAATCTCAAAAGATCTCTGACCTGTGGTTGGTTATTTCCCGGGTCATTCCCTGCTATGATATTTGTGTTTGCCATTCTCCATCTTACACTCGGTAAATTGAAATCTCCAAGGAAGATAATATCTGGAGCTGGGTTTGCTAGGTTGTCAAGTATGTTCTCTATTTTGTGCATCTGCTCTGTGAATTCCTCAACCGTTGTATCTGGCGGTTTATATATTAGAATAATAATTAGGTTTAGTTTCTCTACCTTAATTCCAATTACCTCTACCACCTCATTAGTTGAGTTTAGTAGTTCTGTGCATACCAGGGGCCAGATTCACGAAAGCACTTACGCAAACACCTACGAACCTGTACATCTTTTCTCAATCTTTGGAGGCTTTGTTTCCAATTATTAAACAGTTAATGAGCTCTGAAGCACCAGGAGGCTGTTTAGAACAATAACAACAGTTGAATGGGAAGTTTTCATGCTTGTAAACTGTTTAATAAATGTAACCAAAGCCGTCAAATATTGAGGAAAGATGTACACGTTCGTAAGTGTTTGCGTAAGTGCTTTCGTGAATCTGGCCCCTGGTCTTCTTTAATATACAGACCTACTCCTGAGGGTCTGTGAGGAGGGTGTGTGAGGGCACGGGGCATAAGACGTGTCCCCCGGGGCATGAGACGTGTCCCCGGGGCATAAGACGTGTCCCAAGGGGCATAAGACGTGTCCCCCGGGGCATGAGACGTGTCCCCGGGGCATAAGACGTGTCCCCCGGGGCATAAGACGTGTCC
>NC_091178.1:7393608-7603608 GCF_040958095.1 Procambarus clarkii
AATTCAGAGCTTCACTACTTCCAGGGGAGTGTTCTTCTTCTCTGTTCAAACTTATCCTCAGCTAACTCGTCCTAATCTATCCCAACCTTACCTAACCAAACACCCCCAGACCTCTGGTGATCGCTTTTGTTACTAAAGGAGAGAGAGAGAGAGACAGAGAGAGAGACAGAGAGAGAGAGAGAGAGAGAGAGAGAGAGAGAGAGAGAGAGAGAGAGAGAGAGAGAGAGAGAGAGAGAGAGAGAGAGAGAGAGAGAGAGAGATAGATAGATAGATAGATAGATAGATAGATAGATAGATAGATTGATTGATATCCACCTCAGGCATCATAGAGAACAAATGCCATTTTGGTGGATGGATCACCTCCCATGTGAGTTAATTGTTGGAAATTATTGACCACATTACAATCAGGTTATTAGTGTCCCGGCATTACACTCAGGATTGGCTCATTGTTTATGGTCGGTTATTCGTGTCCTATTTTGTGTTGATATCTTTAATACCGTATTAATATCCCCTGATTATGCCCATTCAAAAAACTGGTTCACTTCCATCATGTTACCCTTACTACATTTTTTTTAAATTATGCTCCGAGAAGTGAGTTTATTGGGCAGCGCCACTCATCCTGTGAGTGGACACACCGCCATAGCAGCATGTACAACACTCCCCAATAGGAAGAAAACCCGCTGGGTTGTTCTTCCTGTCACTTGTACCCAGACACAGCTGGGACTTGCTTAACTGTCTCAAGTGAACAGCTCCTCAAACAAGAAGACTAGCATTCGTCAACCCTTAATATCTTACGTTATCTCTCTGGTGCAAAATGGGGGAATCTTTTAAGAACAGTATCAATATTTGACAAATTGTGTTTTCCTAACTCAAACAATGTGGGGTTTATTATTCTACACATATTTCTAATGTCTCTCAGGTGATCACATTCTCTCAGGTAGTGGTCAAGGCGATGTTCGTCACTCTCATCGCAGATTCTGCAGCTCCGCTGCTCAACTGTTGTTTCCATTCGGAATTTCCATGGATATTTGTATCCAAGACAAAATCTCGCTATTACTGATTCTCTCCCCTGCCACCTCCTCTTCATCCATAATGATTGGGGATGCCAGCAACAACCATGTTGTACCATCGTACAGATTCACTGTTTTGTGCTTCTACCCTCCTTTCCTCGGTTATCTTGCCACGGTGACGTTGCCTGACAATACCTCTAATTTGTAGCAGAGTCTCCCCCACTACAGTCATGTTACCCCACTACTACAGTCATATCACCTCACTTAAGTAATGTCACCCCTACTACAAACATGTCATCACTAACCCTGGCGTTCCCGATCTGAACTCGTCCTAACGGAACCTAACCTGTCCTAGTCTATCCGACTGTATCGTGCGCCAACCTTACCTAAGGTAACACAGCACAACACAGCCTCCACAGCCTCACACACACACTGGTGAGTAGCCAAGTATTTTCTCACATTTCTCATTTATCTTTCTCAACAATAACATATTTGTCTTTTAACCCTGTTTGTCGCTCAATTTAAAAAGACTCTCCTAATCCACATTGCATATTCCCCTCAGTATCATGTATGTTGTGATTATATTCCTCTGTTTCTTCTGTTCTACCGAGCCTTAACATCCATTTCCCATACTCCAGCCAAATGCCTTAGACCTGTGTTTTTAAACAGTAAACCTAACGTACCGTCCATACACTTTCTGGACAATGTAATACTTTCCCTGCGAACTAACACTTTGGTCTTGCTTGATACCTGCTTGATGGGGTTCTGGGAGTTCTTCTACTCCCCAACCCCGGCCCTAACCCGGCCCGAGGCCAGGCTTGACTTGTGAGACTTTGGTCCAACAGGCTGTTGCTTGGAGCGGCCCGCAGACCCATATATCCACCACAGCCCGGTTGGTCCGGTACTTCTTGAAGAAAACTATCTAGTTTTCTCTTTAAGATGTCTACGGTTGTTTCGGCAATATTTCTTATGGTCGCTGGTAGGACGTTGAACAACCGCGGACCTCTAATGTTTATACAGTGTTCTCTGATTGTGCCTATGGCACCTCTGCTCTTCACTGGTTCTATTCTGCATTTTCTTTCATATCGTTCACTCCAGTACGTTGTTATTTTACTGTGTAGATTTGGGACCTGGCCCTCCAGTATTTTCCACGTGTATATTATTTGATATCTCTCTCGTCTCCTTTCTAGAGAGTACATTTGGAGAGCTTTGAGACGATCCCAATAATTTACGTGCTTTATTGCGTCTATGTGTGCCGTATATGTTCTCTGTACTCCCTCTATTTCAGCAATTCCCCTTTAATGTTTTCGTTCATTTGCTTCAGTTTCTCAATGCTCTCCTTCAGCATGTTGTGATTTTCAGTCGACGTTATTTCTTCTATATCGCCCTTGCTAGCTAGTCAACTTTAAATACTACAAACTTAAAACAAATCTAAGATTTGTTTGAAGTTTGTTACCTCCCAAATATTACTTTTCTAAACCAAACTTTTAGTTTGCTTAATATTGCAACAGTTTGTAGACTATAAAGCTAAAAATGTATAAATATATATACATACATGTTTTCCAAACTCTATTATATTTTCTCTATATTACAAGTTTTAAAATAATAAATATTAGACTTTTTTAAACTATATACATACAACTTTCCCAAACTTTTCCTGTGGCATTACAACTTATATACTGCAAACATTTACTTTTTACACTACACACATCTTGTCAAAATGGAAACTTTCATGTGACACAACAGTTTTAAAACAACAGACTTTAAAAATGTCCATTACTGCAAATCTTTATAAAATATGCAAACTGTTTCCTAGGACGTAGCAGACCACACACTAGAAGGTGAAGGGACGACGACGTTTTGGTCCGTCCTGGACCATTCTCAAGTCGACAATCGACTTGAGACCAACCTGGTCTAACCTAACCTAACCTGGTCTAACCTAACCTGGTCTAACCTAACCTGGCCTAACCTAACCTAACCTGGCCTAACCTAACCTGGTCTAACCTAACCTGGCCTAACCTAACCTGGTCTAACCTAACCTGGTCTAACCTTACCTGGTCTAACCTAACCTGGCCTAACCCAACCTGGCCTAAGCCAACCTGGTCTAACCTAACCTAACCTGGTCTAACCTAACCTAACCTGGTCTAACCTAACCTAACCGAACCTAACCCAACCTGGTCTAATCTAACCCAACCTGGTCTAACCTAACCCAACCTGGTCTAACCTAACCTAACCTGGTCTAACCTAACCTGGTGTAACCTAACCTGGTCTATCCTAACGTAACCAGGTGTAAGGTGTTCGCCTGGTGGCAAGAGCTGCCATACCTGAGTCAGGCGCGGGTCTCGTACCAGATCATAAGAGTATCGTCATAACAGACTGTACAAGATCACACAAGTTACATAACTACTGTATTTCTTACCTCGCATTACTCTTCTCCCTACTATCTTCACCTCTCCCGCCACCCTTTCCTCCTTTCCCTATCTCTTATTCCTCCCTTCTCCTCCTCTCACCTTCCTCTTCCACCCCTTCCTCCCTCTCTCATTCCATTCACTTACTACCGTCCTTCCTCCTGCCTACCCATCCCTTCTTTCCCTCCTTACTCTCCCTTCCTCTCCACCTTCCTCTCCCTCCCTTCTTCCCATCCAATCTATCCCTTCCCCTTTCCACTCCCTCTTCACCGTCCCTCCTTCCTTCCTTCCTCCTCTCTCCCTACCCCTCCTTCCTATTTTCCATACCTTCTCCCCCTCCGTCCTCCCCACCCATCCTCTCCCCACCCATCCTCTCCCCTCCCTCCTCTCCCCTCCCTCCTCACCCCTCCCTCACTATTGCCACTCCCTCACAGTCTTCAAGACTCAAGGAAACAAACAAATCTCAAACATCACCAAGTTGAATCTCTCTCTCTCTCTCTCTCTCTCTCTCTCTCTCTCTCTCTCTCTCTCTCTCTCTCTCTCTCTCTCTCTCTCTCTCTCTCTCTCTCTCTCTCTCTCTCTCTCTCTCTCTCTCTCTCTCTCTCTCTCTCTCTCTCTCTCTATCTCTCTCTCTCTCTCTCTCTCTCTCTTTCTCTCTCTCTCTCTGAAGATCAATAACAGCAAATTCTTCAGAACTCGTCATCTGATTTCTACACGCCACGGGTATATTTACGTGTGGAGTTGTGGGTCAGTCAGGCCAGAAGGAGGGACAGGACAAGAGAAGGGGAAAGGACGGAAGAGAAGGAGAGGGAGGGAAAGGAAGAGAAGGAGAGGGAGGGAAAGGAAGAGAAGAAGGTAGAGGAATAGGAGAAGAGGTGACCGATATATGATGAGAAAATGATGGCATAGGCCTCGTATTTTGAAAATTTAAGGTAAATTTGGGCAAAGTATGACCAATCGCCGTTTTCACTAATCTGTATATTTTTGGTATAAAAAGTTGAAATTTAAAACTCCATATATGTGCAATCACCCTGAATTCCAATAAAAAATAACGCTCAAGAATCATATTTCCAATAGGCGTCGTATTTTGAAAAGTGCAAGTCAATTTGGGCAAAATATGACAAATTGCTTTTTCACTAATTTGCATATTTTCCTGTATAAAGAGTCGTAATTGCAAAATCCAGATAAGTGCAATCACCCTGAATTCCACTCAAAAATAACGCTCCAGGAATTAAAATCTTACAACCCACAACTGACGTTATCTCGCGGCCACAAACTGAGGAAATATTGTAAGGACAATATCTATGTTTGACAAAATGTCCCTTCACGGGTCAAACAATGTAGGACTTAATATACTACACATATTTCTTCTGTCACTTAGAGGGGCACAATCTGTCAGGTCCCGGTCCTGGGAGCCGGTCGGCCGAGCGGACAGCACGCTGGACTTTTGATCCTGAGGTCCCGGGTTCGATCCCGGGCGCCGGCGAGAAACAATGGGCAGAGTTTCTTTCACCATATGCCCCTGTTACCTAGCAGTAAAATAGGTACCTGGGTGTTAGTCAGCTGTCACGGGCTGCTTCCTGGGGGTGGAGGCCTGGTCGAGGACCGGGCCGCGGGGACACTAAAGCCCCGAAATCATCTCAAGATAATCTCAAGAAGATAGCCACCCGACCATGTCCTTCACTCAAACTTCCATGTGCGCTCCTTCGCTGCTCAGCTGTTGTTTCCATTCTTAATTCTTGCCAGTGTGGTCACCTACTGTTCGTCCACAGTGACTGAGGTTGTGGGCTGCGACGGTATCGTACCAGCGTACAGAGTGACTAACTTGCTCTTCTGTCCTCCAGTCCTGGACTACCTTGTGGCGGTCATGTTGTCTCATGACGCCCCTGATTTCTAAAATGGTCTTGAAGATGAAATGTTCAATATGGTCTCCTTCGGCACCTTTGGTAGGTAACACATGTGCTCATTCCTGTTCAAAGATTCCAACATGAGATGGAATCCCCAGGGACTTGATCGTCCGTCCCTGGCTCCATTACACTCTCACCGCTCCTTTCACTTCTGTTACTTTCCTTTGTTTTCTGACTGACTTTTCCTGAGGCTTTGCAGTGATGGTCTTGGGTCAGTGCAGATCACTGCTTCCCTTGTGGCAGTGATGGTCTTGGGTCAGTGCAGATCACTGCTTCCCTTGTGGCAGTGATGGTCTTGGGTCAGTGCAGAACACTGCTTCCCTTGTGGCAGTGATGGTCTTGGGTCAGTGCAGAACACTGCTTCCCTTGTGGCAGTGATGGTCTTGGGTCAGTGCAGAACACTGCTTCCCTTGTGGCAGTGATGGTCTTGGGTCAGTGCAGAACACTGCTTCCCTAGTGTTTCGTTCTGGGTTTATTAACACCATAACAATGGCTGTGAACTCCGCTTGCGTTGAGGAGACTTGGTCCTCAATCCGTGTTTTCTTTTTAATTTTCGTTAAGGCAGCATTATTTCTGATTGCAGTGTACACCGCTCCTGTTCTGCCATTAGTAGGGCTAGCACATCCTCCAGTGTAGACTTGATCTAATTCATTTCCTGACTCTCTCTCTGTTAATGTCCTCTAGATATGTCTCGTTTCTTGGGGTAACATGCTGACTTCTTCATTGGCATCTTATATATTAAAATCTTGCATGTTTTTTTCCTCCCAAGGAGGTAAAATCTTTACAGTCGTACGATGCTTGCTCAAGCAGGTGGAACTGTTTGAGAAAGTATACTGATCGATCTATCCACTATGAGCTGTCACTTCTTCCTCCTATAACTACTGAAGACTTCAGTTTTTTTCTTGACAATGTCACTTTAGTGAGGGTCTGTGATAATCTTGACAAAAATCTTAGTTTTTGGTTCCTTGATTATGTTTTTACTGCTAGAGAGACTTACCTCTTGTCGTAGACTCCTTGTCTGAGATATTTTTGTACTTCAAGATTATTGTCACGGCTTCCTTTTGTATGTTTTCCAGTTCCTTCATGTCGTTTGATGAGTACGGGCATAACACTGTTGCGGTACAGTCTTTAAAGTACAGTTTTAAGTACTTATCATTTTATGTACAACAATAGAAGCTCGGTGATCATTCCCAGACCTGGCTCTCAGGGTCCTGGGATAACTTTTACTTATGCCTGTGAGTTGATCAAGTTTCTATTTGTTGCCCCTTGCTAGAACTGACAGTCACTCCCAAGGTACCGATAATGCTCAACCCATTCAAGAACTTCACCATTAATTTGCAGTTCTTCGTTTTCCCGCTTCTTGAGATGGGAGTACGCTTCTGTCTTATTAATGAAATGAAGCCAAGTCAGTTCAATTCCACCAAGAAGTTGAAAGGACTGCTTCATCTATATAAGGGCGGGGGCTTGTATCATGACATTATCTGCATATCCCACTTTTTGTACTCTTTCCGGAAACTCTATAATAGCAATGACAGTCATCGAGATGTAGAACAGTGTGTGGGGCTTAAGACTCCTCCTCCTTGAAGGGGATCCACAGCTCCATATTCTGTGTGCTTGGGACTCATCCGTCAAGTGTTACGCTCATCGTTCATTTATTTTACACCTTAAATGTTTATATGTGAATGTGAGTCATTCACGTGTTATTTACATTGTATGTCAACACAAACAGGTTACACACTTAGCCAGTAGTTGAATCCACAAGATACAAGCATACAATTCTTACTCCAGCGCCATGATATATTGGTATGTGTGTTATGTCGAGTGTGAGTACCAGTGTTGAGTGTGTGAGTACAAGAGTCGAGTGTATATTAGCAAGTGTCTGGACTCAGCTGTGAGTGGAGTAATGTCATTGGTGACTGATGGTGGGTCATGAGGTAGAGGGAAACAGAGTAGTGCAAGGCTCTCTCTCTCATCCATCACTAACACCTCTATTTTTCCCTTTCCAGAAGGTGTCTTGCTGCCCCACCGCCCACCATCAGCCACCTGTCACCCCATCTACACTCCCTGCCCATCTACACACCTGGTGGGCATCCCACTGAGTGCCACGCCTCCCCCATCCCTCGAGTGTGCCTATAGGTCTCTCCCGGCTCGGCCCTCAGTCATCCTGGTCCCACTTCTCTGGTCTTAAAGCGTCAACAACATCACTGCCACTCCCAGTATAACATTGTTAACAAGGGCTGGACCTCGAGTGTCCACACACAACACTGAATCAGGACTCCTAGTAATCGGTAGGACTCTCTCTGTGGTAGATGGGACTCCCTTAGTGGCCAGTAGGACTTCCTCTGTGGCCAGTGGGACTCTCTCTGTGGCCAGTGGGACTCCCTCTGTGGCCAGTGGGACTCACTCAGTGGGCAGTGGGACTCACTCAGTGGCCAGTGGGACTCACTCAGTGGCCAGTGGGACTCCCTCTGTGGCCAGTGGGACTCACTCAGTGGCCAGTGGGACTCCCTCTGTGGCCAGTGGGACTCCTGCAGTGGTCCCGTTCATGTAACAATCAACAAATTAAATTTCTCGATGAGGGTTTGTCACTCAAGAAAATAATAATGCTAATACACATAAATACGAAGCGGGAAGTGCCCTACGTAACACGGAAGAGTAAGGATGAGTTGCAGTGGTGAGATTGCTGGTGTAGGCTACCATGAGGCGAGGCTAGTGAGTGGAGACATTTTCGTCGGGCAAGGAGACTCCCAGGCACTGTGAGAGAGCCTGGACAGCCCATCCCACGAGCATGGATAGTGGCGAGGAAGGAGATCTAGAACAAGAGTCGCCCCGTCACCAGTTGCAAGTGATCAGTCACTCAGCGCACTCCACCAGTCTGCCACACCCAAAGTCAGTTTAGCCAGTCGTGGCGAGGACACTGTTTCCAGATCATTATTCAACACCTCGTAAGACAGGAAATGGATTTGCTAGAACGTGTCTAGCAAACGTGTCCAGCTGGCATGTGAGAGAGTGAGAGAGGGGGTAGACACACTAGGTGCTGGGGAGAGTGCGTGTTGGGTGTCAAGCATTAGGGAGAGTGTGTGTAAGGCGGCCATGTGTGCCCGCGTCGAGGGCTACACCTCGCCACACCCAACACCCTTATGATTATTCCCACCTGTTCTTGAGTAAGATTAGATAGTGATTAGATTAATAGTTGTACTTGGAGTAGAGTTCCGGAATATCAAGTGTTACACAGTAGACACCTGAGCCTTCACGCAGAGTGACTGCGGACCTCAGGTGACGCTCACTCCCCACTAGTATAGCTCACGGTCTTGGCTGTGACTCCTATATATTTTGAAGTAAAAAATTAGAGACCAATATTTTCAGGTGTTGTGCAAATAAATAAATATACATATATATATGTTCGCTATACCTGTTCTTATATTTGATATATGATATCCTGTAGGCAATATTTTACATAGCATATATCTATATATCTTATAGTTAAACATATTTTCATAGATATATAATAAATATATAAAATCAATATATTATAGAGTAAACACATCGCAGTAATCACAGCTACACCACCATCACCAGGCAGCTTGCTCTGGGACGGCGTTATATCGTGTACCAACAGACACAACATACTGTTAACCTACGACTATACGTCTGATGTAACCTTCTCTGACCCCCCCACCCACCTCCACACTAAACCCCACCCAGCGACCGCCCCTCTACACTAAACCCCATCCAGCGACCGCCCCTCCACACTAAACCCCACCCAGCGACCGCCCCTCTACACTAAACCCCATCCAGCGACCGCCCCTCTACACTAAACCACTCCCAGCGACCGCCCCTCTACACTAAACCCCATCCAGCGACCGCCCCTCTACACTAAACCACTCCCAGCGACCGCCCCTCTACACTAAACCCCACCCAGCGACCGCCCCTCTACACTAAACCCCACCCAGCGACCGCCCCTCTACACTAAACTCCTCCCAGCGACCGCCCCTCTACACTAAACCCCACCCAGCGACCGCCCCTCTACACTAAACCCCACCCAGCGACCGCCCCTCTACACTAAACCCCTCCCAGCGACCGCCCCTCTACACTAAACCCCTCCCAGCGACCGCCCCTCTACACTAAACCACTCCCAGCGACCGCCCCTCTACACTAAACCCCACCCAGCGACCGCCCCTCTACACTAAACCCCTCCCAGCGACCGCCCCTCTACACTAAACCACTCCTAGCGACCGCCCCTCTACACTAAACCACTCCCAGCGACCGCCCCTCAACACTAAACCCCTCCCAGCGACCGCCCCTCTACACTAAACCCCACCCAGCGACCGCCCCTCTACACTAAACCCTTCCCGGCGTCAGTTTTTATGTAAATTCAAGAGACACATTCCTTCCCTTCGTCAACCAGTTATTTAAATTTCCATCGGCGAATTACCACAAAGTTCCACATTTTGTCAGTCACCGTTGAGATACACATTCCAGTGGAGAGAAGCAGGCGAGACATTCCTGGAGTCTTGCTGACTCCTGCGTCGCCCTCTTACATCTGCTCAACTTTATCACTCAAGACAAGTTTGGGAAGAACATTGTCTTATATTATTTAATATTTAAGTGAGCTTCTTCTACCCGAGACGAGGTATATTTTAAATATAACTCAAATAAATTTAAATACATAAATAAACCGTAATTATAAAGGATTCCAGAAAGATAACATACAAAATCGTAGCTTGGAAAAGTCTTGTTTAAAAGGTAAACATATATAGACGGATGGGTACAGCTGAAAATATAAACATTAGCAAAGTTGACACTGGATGTGTAGGTAAATAGTGTATATATTCAACAGTAGTAAGATAATAAAAAGAGCTTATATTTATGTCTGTGATTCGAAATCCTTCCAAGTATTTGAAAGCAAATCGTATTCTGTATTAAAATTATAGTTAAATTGTGTGTGTGTATCCCCAAGGAAAGATTATAGAAACAAGAGTTAATATAATCCTAATACAGAAGTTACTCCAAGATATGAACTTATGTTTCCGTTTTCTTTAATTGGTTTTGTCAGGCTACCTAAAGTAGTTTGTAAGAGCGGGGCCCCACGTTAATAATAAGTAAAGATACGCTTATATTTAATATTAGTTGTCATTGTTTTCATCTAAAGCTTCTATATATCCATTAGTACTAATATAAATTCTAAGATATATGACAGGTTCAGTTGATCATGTGTATAAAAATTAAATTAATACCAATATTTCTAAAGTGAAATATTATTGTTAAACAAAAAGCGTAAAAATAATTGTAATGTCATTTGAACGTGTACGAATACCGTCGAAAGACAATTATTATAAATAACTGTACAAGAATAAGAGCCGAGCTACAAAGGCTGTGTTGGGAAACACTGGCGCCTATCCCCAGTGTCCCACCTTGTGCCACCTGAAAGTATATTTATGCTACACAAATCTGAAAACGTTTTATGCCCTCTCAAGAAACATACCGCGATGACATAAGAAAAAAATGCGAACTTCTCCGTATGTATAAGGTAGAAACAAGAGGGTTAATTGAGCGCACTTTGAAGGCGCTACGTATGAGGCTAAAGCATGTGAAGTTTTCCTAAACTTTGGTCGTAATTCAGTGAACTGAAGCCCAACAAAGTGGAAGAAGATAGGAGAGAAAGAGAGGCGGAAGGAGGGGGGAGAAGGCGGCAAGAGGAAGGGCCGACAGGCAAGAGGAGCCAGGTGAAGAAGGAAGAAGGTAGCGTGGGTGTGGGCGGCGGGAAGGGCGGTGGTGTGAGGGGTCGACGGGAGGAGCTGGTGTGGATGTCAGGCATGGTGGCCAGGGGCATGATCCGCCAGTCCAGCCTCACCAGGCTGGGCCTCATGATCAACACGGCTGTTACTGGCGTCGTCAGCAACACCACAAACAACAAGAGAGGCCAGTATTCCTATTTTTGTTATTATTATTGCTTATTTGTGTGTATCATTATTATTACATTATTATTATTATTATTATTATTATTATTATTATTATTTTTATTATTGTGTAATAATAATATTATTATTGGTGTGGTGTTGGGGTTAAGGCTTATCAGCGGCTGGAGTATTATTAAGGCCGCCACAGAAGCCTTAAGGAAGTATCAAGAATGTCGGGAAGCAGGTGTCAATTTTAGGATAATTATTAGTTAGTATCATTAGTATATTTATTATGGATTTTCAGCCCCTCACCGGAGACCATAATTATTGCGCTTATTCCTGGTTTAACTCCTGTTTATTTATCATGTTAAAACACTATAATTTTCAATTTAACAATTTGTTTTTACAATGAATTGCATTTATCCGTTATAGGTGTTTTCACAAATTAAAAATAAAACGGTGAGTACCAATCTTATCCTATATCTGTTTAGTATAAGAAGTTTTATTAACTGTAGCCTCTGTTCACCCAGCAGTGAATGGGTACCTGGTTGTTAAACAATTTGGCGGGTCATATTCTAGGGAAAATTAGGATTAAGGACCTGCCCGAAACTCTGTGCGTGCTGGTGGCTGTACAAGAATGTAAGAACTCTTGGGATTCGAACCCAGATATCCAAGAGCACTATGCAACTGCCGTACTCGGTACCTTAACCATTGGTAGCCTCGGCTACTAATGTCTTGTATGGTCACGGTTGGTCGAGTGGTTAAGGAGCCGGGTACGACAGTTGCATAGTGCTCCTGGATATCTGGGTTCGAATCGTTATGGAATGTGGTTGAATCCAAGTTGCATATTGGCTTGGGGACCATTTAAGCTTGTTCGCATATTTATTGCATACACAAATCAAATCAAAGAGCCACAGAAGCAAGAAGAGAAAATACGCAATATACCCATTGATTCATGTTCTGACTATGTAAAATTATCTTTACCCATTGATTTGTGTTCTGTCATCTCACCCAAAAACATTTTATCTTATCACCTCACCCTAAAATGCCCCAAATTTATGCCCGAAACGCTTTGCGTAATAGTGGCTTTAGGCATTGTATGTACTAGCCCTATCTATCAATCCACCACTCTTTGTAAAATCTCTTGTATGTATGTACCTTACCTAAATAAACATTTGATTTAATTTGATTTGATTTAAAACGAATAAGTTAGTGCTTGTGTAACGGTGTGTAGTGCTTCGTTTTCTCTGATGATGTGTGAACCCTTTTTCTTTAATTTATTTTGGTAGCGTTAAATAATTTCTTCTTACAAATATTCGGTGTGTAATTTATTAGTGAATCTCACAGTATCGTGTTACGTGACTTGTTTCAATAAGTAGGAAAGCCAGATTTTTTTAAAATAATATGTAGAGAGTGAGGGTGGGCGCCGGGGCCTCCAGGGACAGAGGACGGCCCAGCCCAGCTCCCGCGGTCGACGCCCCACTGACGCAGCGACACTTTACTTATTTTTATTATAATTATTTACTGTATACTTATATACAAGAAGGTACATTGGGTTCTGAGAGTACATAAGATTGGTGTTCATGCAAATCCACAAATACGCAGTGATGAGGTGGACTCAATACACAGTTTTAAATGTAGATATGATGGAGCTCAGTAGGCTCAGGAATCTCTGTACACCAGTTGATTGACAGTTAGGCGGAGAGCCAAAGTCAGAGGTCAGGTCAGACGTCAGCTGCCCCGGGGAGGGGGGTTCAGATCAGAGGTCAGGGCTAAAGAGCCAAAGTTCAACACCGTGAGTACAACTAGGTGAGTACTCAAAGCTTCTCGGGCAGAAAACCTTAATGTTAACGTTTCTTATGTCTCACGTTTTGTACTAAAAACAGAACTGTTTGTTTAGGTGGCCTTGGAGCGTGTACTCACCTGGCTGTCACTGCGGGGGTTGAGCTTCAGCTATTGGTTACCACTTTTTACATTTCAGCCCTTTGTGTTGGCATATTTACATTTGAAGATTTATATGGAATCTCCTTTCATCACTTCACTCTCTAATTCATTTCACTGCCTTAATACCTTTCAGTAATAATTTAGTTTTTAACCCGATAACCACAATCTCTAGTAATATCGGCGGAGACAGAAAGACGGCGGCTTGACAAAAGTTCCCCTATTGTTCGTGTACAATACCAATGTAAATGGTCTGTTGTTTAACATTACAATTCCCTTAAGTATTTTTGTATGTGGTGATCATTTCTATCCATTTTCTTTTCTATTCCAGTGACGGGCTAGTTGCATAGCCAACGTTCAGAGTGTTCGTATATGTAAATCTACTTATATACTGATTGGCCTTTGTAGGGGCTATGTATCTTTAAGGGTAACTAAGGGCAACGATGTCTACGCAGTCACTCATCCAGTTACTGGACACACACAACGATGTTTACTCCGACTGAGTAATGCACACACATCAGTCACTGAACCACTCCCACATGGCGACTGTCTGGGAAGGTCCTCGTGTAGACTGTGTGTGGGAAGGTCCTCGTGTAGACTGTCTGGGAAGGTCCTCGTGTAGACTGTCTGGGAAGGTCCTCGTGTAGACTGTGTCTGGGAAGGTCCTCGTGTAGACTGTGTCTGGGAAGGTCCCCGTGTAGACTGTGTCTGGGAAGGTCCTCGTGTAGACTGTGTCTGGGAAGGTCCCCGTGTAGACTGTGTCTGGGAAGGTCCTCGTGTAGACTGTGTCTGGGAAGGTCCCCGTGTAGACTGTGTCTGGGAAGGTCCTCGTGTAGACTGTGTCTGGGAAGGTCCTCGTGTAGACTGTGTCTGGGAAGGTCCTCGTGTAGACTGTCTGGGAAGGTCCTCGTGTAGACTGTGTCTGGGAAGGTCCTCGTGTAGACTGTGTCTGGGAAGGTCCCCGTGTAGACTGTGTCTGGGAAGGTCCTCGTGTAGACTGTGTCTGGGAAGGTCCTCGTGTAGACTGTGTCTGGGAAGGTCCTCGTGTAGACTGTGTCTGGGAAGGTCCTCGTGTAGACTGTGTCTGGGAAAGTCCCCGTGTAGACTGTCTGGGAAGGTCCTCGTGTAGACTGTGTCTGGGAAGGTCCCCGTGAAGACTGTATCTGGGAAGGTCCTCGTGTAGACTGTGTCTGGGAAGGTCCTCGTGTAGACTGTCTCTGGGAAGGTCCTCGTGTAGACTGTGTCTGGGAAGGTCCTCGTGTAGACTGTGTCTGGGAAGGTCCTCGTGTAGACTGTGTCTGGGAAGGTCCTCGTGTAGACTGTGTCTGGGAAGGTCCTCGTGTAGACTGTGTCTGGGAAGGTCCTCGTGTAGACTGTGTCTGGGAAAGTCCCCGTGTAGACTGTCTGGGAAGGTCCTCGTGTAGACTGTGTCTGGGAAGGTCCCCGTGAAGACTGTATCTGGGAAGGTCCTCGTGTAGACTGTGTCTGGGAAGGTCCTCGTGTAGACTGTGTCTGGGAAGGTCCTCGTGTAGACTGTGTCTGGGAAGGTCCTCGTGTAGACTGTGTCTGGGAAGGTCCTCGTGTAGATTGTGTCTGGGAAGGTCCCCGTGTAGACTGTCTGGGAAGGTCCTCGTGTAGACTGTGTCTGGGAAGGTCCCCGTGTAGACTGTGTCTGGGAAGGTCCTCGTGTAGACTGTGTCTGGGAAGGTCTTAGTGCAGCACGCTTTCTCCTGACCTTTCGGAACACATTGTAGGAATATATTCCTCTACCTGTATCTGAACATTTATTTTGGATCTGTCCGGGTAGAGACCCGAGTAAATGCTTCAGTCAGATGATCAAACAACTGATGTGAGAATTCACGCCTTCAACATTAACTTCTCTAACTATACAGTTGAGAGAACTTTATTAAATATAAAAAAAAAACTTGTAATGAGGCATGTGCATCATTATGAAAAATGTAACTAAAGCACACATTTTGTCACTATATATATATATATATATATATATATATATATATATATATATATATATATATATATATATATATATATATATATATATGTCGTACCTAGTAGCCAGAACTCACTTCTGAGCCTACTATGCAAGGCCCGATTTGCCTAATAAGCCAAGTTTTCATGAATTAATTGCTTTTCGACTACCTAACCTACCTAACCTAACTTTTTCGGCTACCTAACCTAACCTTACCTATAAAGATAGGTTAGGTTAGGTTAGGTAGGGTTGGTTAGGTTCGGTCATATATCTACGTTAATTTTAACTCCAATAAAAAAAATTGACCTCATACATAATGAAATGGGTAGCTTTATCATTTCATAAGAAAAAAATTAGAGAAAATATATTAATTCAGGAAAACTTGACTTATTAGGCAAATCGGGCCTTGCATAGTAGGCTGAAAAGTGCGTTATGGCTACTAGGTACGACATATATATATATATATATATATATATATATATATATATATATATATATATATATATATATATATATATATATATATAAATGATATGTAACTTTTATGGTATTTTTTTACTAAACAGGTAACTTTTTAATGAAGGAAAGTTGAGAGGCTTGACACTGGGCAGTGCGAGGCGTCACCATAGAAGGTATCTTTAGAAGTCATTCAAGACCCCCTTACACCTTCCTCAAGGTGTAAGGGGGCTCAGGACTCACCAGGGAGCCCACGACCACGTGACAAGGGGCTCAGGACTCACCAGGGAGCACACGACCACGTGACAAGGGCCTCAGGACTCACCAGGGAGCACAAGACCACGTGACAAGGGGCTCAGGACTCACCAGGGAGCACAAGACCACGTGACAAGGGGCTCAGGACTCACCAGGGAGCACAAGACCACGTGACAAGGGGCTCAGGACTCACCAGGGAGCACAAGACCACGTGACAAGGGGCTCAGGACTCACCAGGGAGCACAAGACCACGTGACAAGGGGCTCAGGACTCACCAGGGAGCACAAGACCACGTGACAAGGGGCTCAGGACTCACCAGGGAGCACAAGACCACCTGCCTCTCTGACATCCTTTCAAATATCTTGCCCTAACATCCTGTAGATAAGTTCACTATTACACCACTAGGGGGAGACACCTCACCGCTACAGGGACGTCTCCACTAGGGGGGGGGGGGACACGTCTCCACTAGGGGGGGGGGGACACGTCACCATCCGAGGCGACACGTCTCTACTAGGGGGGGGGGGGAGACACGTCATCACCACTACCAGTGAACATTGTATGGAGAGTACAGAACACAGAGTGTGTAGAAGGGGGGGCAGGCTGCTGTAGCCTACAGAAGTCAGCAGGAGGCCGGCGGCCACCGCCCCCCACGATGGTGCCGCTGGTGCGGTATTAACATCGATCAACATTTTGATGTGGCGGGCCTGACGCGGCCTCGGTAGCCAAGGGCGCCCTCACACCCGCCCCGCGCTCTGCTCTACATATATATGGCACCCACTGAGCCTGCAGGTGTCTGGCTCGCCCTCTATCCAACCTACACCTTTGTGTATTCTGTCCTTTGGGTTAATAATATATACATTTAGATGCATTATGAAGCACTTGAGGAAGATGTATCACCTAGCACTTGAGGAAGATGTATCACCTAGCACTTGAGGAAGATGTATCACCTAGCACTTGAGGAAGATGTATCACCTAGCACTTGAGGAAGATGTATCACCTAGCACTTGAGGAAGATCTATCACCTAGCACTTGAGGAAGAGGTATCACCTAACACTTGAGGAAGATGTATCACCTAGCACTTGAGGAAGACGTATCACCTAGCACTTGAGGAAGATGTATCACCTAGCACTTGAGGAAGATGTATCACCGAGCACTTGAGGAAGATGTATCACCTAGCATTTGAGGAAGATGTATCACCTAGCACTTGAGGAAGATGTATCATCTAGCACTTGGGGAAGATGTATCACCTAACACTTGAGGAAGATGTATCACCTAGCACTACTAGAAGCAGCTCACCACCTACATGTCAGTGGCAAATCCTGGGAATGAGTATCTTTTTTATGTGTTAGTTCATGCTAGCTTGCCAATTGTACCGTTTGGAGTTTGGAGAGTGTGCAGAATCATATGAGGAGCAACTGAGAGAGAAAGACAAGAAAGGTAGACTGATTTCCCTAGATTGTCAAAACACCTTTGATTCTTTACTTCGTGAAAGGTTAATGGACAAGTTGGAAAAGCAAGCTGGGATAACTGGGAAGGCACTGAATTGGGTAAGGGAGTACCTAATGGACAGTAAAGAAAGAATCACAGTCAGATTGGAGATTTCGAGCTGGAGAAATGTAGAAAGTGGGGTTCCCAAATCTCGGTCTTGGGACCACTACTGTTTTTAATTTGTGTGAATGATCTGTTGAAAATCAATGTTTGGAGACGGCGCAGAGCTAACGGGGAATGTATAAACCGAGGAGGACTGCAGAAAGTTACAGGAAGATCTTAGCAAAGACCGAGAATAAGCAAATAAATGGTTGCTAGAATTCAATCCCAACAACTGTAACGTAATAAAGATTTTTTTTTTTTTTGCAGGGATATTCCTGCGCGGGTCCTAAGCCTCTGGCTGGCTCACTAAGTGTTGCTTGCTTCTGTTTTACTTGGGCGGAGTATGAGTATTTATGACTCGTATGGTCCCTTCAGTAAGATTTTGTCCCATGTGTTTAACAACTTCTTCTGCTCTGTTGAATTTAAGTTGAAATCTTGATGGGTTTGTAACTGTGCACTGTGTTAGATAATGTTCCAGTGGTCTGTTGTGGCTGTAACTGTGCACTGTGTTAGATAATGTTCCAGTGGTCTGTCGGGCATTTCTCCACAGTGCTGACATTTCCTCTCATCTTCCAGAACCTGTAAGCCTATTTCCCATGCACATGGGTATCCAAGCCTGATGCGATGTAAGTGTACTTCTGTTGCTCTACTGCTCCCTTTCATCAAACTAAGTGGTTCGTAGTTGGTTGAATTCTTGTACCAACCCGCAGATCCTGATGTTGCAACTGCTGTGTTGTGGTCACTGTACATCTTCTGCATTGCTCTATTTCTAATTACTTCCTTAATCTGTGATAGACGTGGTACGTAAATGTCTACATTTCTTCTCTTTGTTGCAAGTTTTGCAGCTTCGTCTGCAATGCCATTTCTTATTATTCCCACATGACTTGGCACCCAGTTGATAAGTACCCGACGGCCTTGTCGTTTTAGTGTAATGAAGATGTGACACAGAATGTAGACTAGGTGGTATCTACACCATAAGAGGAAGACAACTAAAGAAACAAGAAAAAGTACAAGATTTGGGAGTGGATATTACCACTAACTGCAAGAGGCACACATAAATAGAGTAACGCTGGCAGCATATGGGACGCAACCAAACATTAGAAGGTCGTTTAGAAACCTAAATCAGGACTCTTTCGAGGTAATATACACAGCCTATGTTAGACCAATACTGGAATATCCAGGACTGTTCTTGAATCCTCACCTTGCAATGCATAAAACCAAAATTTAAAAAGTACAGAGGTTTACAACAAGATTGTGCCAGAGCTAAGAGGATTAAAATATGTTTATTTGTGATGTGTGTCTATGTATATATTAACACGTTGTACTGAATGGGGTGAGAATAGCTTGAGCTACCTCATCCCTTTGTGTGTATTTTACCTCAATAAACTTATTTCAATTTCAATTTCAAGAGGATTAAGATATGTAGATGTATTAAGTGAACTCAACCTCACAACCCTAGAGAATACAAGAAACAAAGGGAATATGATCACAACATACAAGATACTGAGTGCAATAGTCTTAACTTAGATTTCCAAAGGGTTTGGAAAGGAAGAAGGATGGGGTAGTGAAATTCTTGGAAGAGGATTTGGATGTGGAGAGAGGAGGCTTGAAAGTTCGGTGGCCATTCCACCTTGGATTGGAGTCATGTTTTCGGTCTTGGCTGAATTCTTCTTCAGCGGCAGGGGGCTAGTGCCACTCATTCTGTTAGTGAACATACCACCACAGCGACATGTAACATAAAAGTTGCCTGGTCCTGGGGTCCTCTCTGGGGTCCATAAGGGGTTTAAGGGAGGCTTTGGGGTTCAGGTGTTGTTTTGAGAGCCATTATGTGTGACAAGCTGACAAATTGGTCAGGAGAGAGGCGTACACCCTTTTGGTTTACAGTCTCCATTGTGTGGAGGAAACTCCAGGAAGTGCCAGGACAGGTGTGAGTTGCGACAGGTATTAATGACCAGGAGAGAAACAGTATCCAGATAGCCTTTCTATTCCATGGGAAACAAACCGGAGCTGTAGTTAAGGTAGGACATTCTGTAGTTAGTTGGAGATTCTCAAACGGGTGTTCAACTTTACAAAGAGAGATGCTAGCCATTCAAAAGGCTTTGGAACATGCTCTTGCTGAACACCGACAACATGTTATCATACATACAGATTCGAGAACTGCAATTGAAACCTTGCAACAAGAACACATATTTGATAACATCTATCTGATCACAAATGTCATAGTATTACTGCAAACACTCAAACGTCAAGGCCGTCGGGTACTTATCAACTGGGTGCCAAGTCATGTGGGAATAATAAGAAATGACATTGCAGACGAAGCTGCAAAACTTGCAACTAAGAGAAGAAATGTAGACATTTACGTACCACAGAGTCTATCCCAGATTAAGAAAGTAATTAGAAATAGAGCAATGCAGAAGATGTACAGTGACCACAACACAGCAGTTGCAACATCAGGATCTGCGGGTTGGTACAAGAATTCAACCAACTACGAACCACTTAGTTTGATGAAAGGGAGCAGTAGAGCAACAGAAGTACACTTACATCGCATCAGGCTTGGATACCCATGTGCATGGGAAATAGGCTTACAGGTTCTGGAAGATGAGAGGAAATGTCAGCACTGTGGAGAAATGCCCGACAGACCACTGGAACATTATCTAACACAGTGCACAGTTACAGCCACAACAGACCACTGGAACATTATCTAACACAGTGCACAGTTACAAACCCATCAAGATTTCAACTTAGATTCAACAGAGCTGAAGTTGTTAAACACATGGGACAAAATCTTACTGAAACAACCATACGAGTCAAATACTCATACTCCGCCTAAGTAAAACAGAAACAAGAAACAAGTAACATTTAGTGGACTAATCATAGGCTTAGGGCCCGTGCAGGAATATCTCTGCAAAAAAAATCTTCATTACCTTACAGTTGTTGGGATTGAATTTTAGCAACCATTTATTTGCTTAGGTTTAAAGCACTCAAAACACAGGGTTTTTGAGTGCTTCCCCTCCCCCCCCCCTCAAGAACAGACAGCCACTCACAATGAGGGCCACACCCAGCTCAGGGAGTGCCTTTGGCCTATGGCCCATGACTGGAGGTGCCAGGTGCCCTAGTTAACCCATGACTGGCTGGGAAGTAAAGGTCTGTTTCTTCTAAACCTGCTCACTAGTGTCTCGGGTGCCAGGGAGGAGGGGTGGTGGCCACTCCTACTGCTGTCTTATGGAGTAATGTTGTGTGGGGGCCACCAGGCGGGAAGCTCAGGGCTGGGGGAGTGGAGAAGGCCAGTGTGACCCCCCTGGGTGACCCTGGGTGACCCTGGGTGACCATGAGTGACCCTGGGTGACCATGAGTGACCCTGGGTGACCATGAGTGACCCTGGGTGACCATGAGTGATCCTGGGTGACCCTGGGTGACCCTGGGTGACCCTGGGTGACCATGAGTGACCCTGGGTGACCATGAGTGACCCTGGGTGACCATGAGTGACCCTGGGTGACCCTGGGTGACCATGAGTGACCCTGGGTGACCATGAGTGACCCTGGGTGACCCTGGGTGACCCTGGGTGACCATGAGTGACCCTGGGTGACCATGAGTGACCCTGGGTGACCATGAGTGACCCTGGGTGACCCTGGGTGACCATGAGTGACCCTGGGTGACCATGAGTGACCCTGGGTGACCATGGGTGACCATGGGTGACCCTGGGTGACCCTGGGTGACCCTGGGTGACCCTGGGTGACCCTGGGTGACTATGGGTGAGGCTCCTGCCTCTACACTCTGAGTACGGATGCTCTAGTGCCTGCGCATTAAGACTATCAACTTTATTTGCCTGGGTTAGGGACAATAGCTCGGGTGTACACATAAAATAATAAACCAAACTATTACATTCCCAGACCCTCGAGTATTAATTAACCCTCTCTCACATATTAATTGACTGGGCTCCTGCATTTTGCCTTTGTCATTCATTTGCGATATTGTTCACTTTACTTATGTGTAAAATTACCCCTTCTCGAGTCAATTAACATTATTAGAGGTTGAGTGAAGTGGTCAGTACTTGAGTCTTCAATAGAGTGAGACCTCCTCCCTAACCCCTTCCCCTCTCTAACCCCTACCCCCCCCCCCCCAGGCCTGAGGAGAGCTGGGGTAATGGAGACAGGTGTTGGGTGTTTCTACATACCAGAACACCTGCTGTAATTAACATATTTAACCCCCCAGTGTAGTATAATTATAATACCTACAAGCCCACACCTGGAACACCCGGGTGCAGGTGTGGAGACAGGTGTACCACAGGTGTGCGCCAGTGTCAGGAGCTGTGCTACAGATGGTGAAATCCAGTGTTGTTATATAACTCCCCGCCCCCACCCCCCAGGAGGCAGAAACCTCCGCCTGGAGTGGTCCTCGTGTCCCTTGTACCCAGACGCGGTTGAGAGCAACCCCAGAAGCCTCAAGTCAACACTTCATCAAGGTGTCGTAGGTGGGAGGAATGTGTCAAGTAGTAGTGAGGTAGTGTTTGGTCTCCCGCACCACAGTGTGTGTAGCTCCGGTGGTCAGCTGGGGTGTCCAGCCCGAGGCTCCCTGGGTACCTGTGCCCAACACGGAGTATTGAAAGTGTGTGTGGAGCTGGCGACGTCATCCTCGTCAATTGTGCGTCGTCTCTAAACACCTCCACGACACAGCCCCTGACATGAGTCACCAAGAGTGGGAATCCTAGAAGTGTGTGTGTGTGTGTAATTACCTAAGTGTAATTACAGGATGAGAGCCCGTGGTGTCCCGTCTTCCCAGCACTCTTTGTCATATAACGCTTTGAAACTACTGACGGTCTTGGCCTCCACCACCTTCTCACCTAAATTGTTCCAACCGTCTACCACTCTGTTTGCGAAAGTGAATTTTCTTATATTTCTTCGGCATCTGTGTTTAGCTAGTTTATATCTATGACATCTTGTTCTTAAAGTTATAGGTCTCAGGAAATCTTCCCTATCGATTTTATCAATTCCTGTTACTATTTTGTATGTCGTGATCATATCACCTCTTTTTCTTCTGTCTTCTAGTTTTGGCATATTTAATGCCTCTAACCTCTCCTCGTAGTTCTTGCCCTTCAGTTCTGGGAGCCACTTAGTAGCATGTCTTTGCACCTTTTCCAGTCTGTTGATGTGTGTGTGTGTGTGTGTGTGTGTGTGTGTGTGTGTGTGTGTGTGTGTGTGTGTGTGTGTGTGTGTGTGTGTGTGTGTGTGTGTGTGTGTGTGTGTGTGTGTGTGTGTGTGTGTGTGTGTGTGTGTGTCCCCACCAAGACCATCGCGGTTGGACAGTGTTGTGGCGCCTCTCATATTGACCTCACTCACTCATGACTCACAATAACTCACTACATACTGTTATCCTGGGTGGTAGGCTGTGTGTGGTACTAGTGATGGCATGAGTGGTGGCAGGAGTGGTTGTGGTGCGGTACACCAGGACCCTCCACCACTCAGGTCTCACCACTCCGCCTGTAACAACACCAAGGTGGAACGATTACTGCGTGTTCCCATCCGTGTGCGACGGTACACGGATGGAAACACGGTAAAATTTGCCCACGGTAGACAAGGGCCTCGCCAAGAACACAACAATGGGTTAGGTTCCGGTAGTTATTGTACGGTGGTGGTCACCAAATTTCCGGGGTTGTGGGTAGTGTATGGTGCTGCTTGTGAACCTGGTTGAACCTGGTTGAACCTGGTTGATTGTGAACCTGGTTCACAATCGTTCGAACCTGGTTCGCTTGTATATACTACTCGTGCACGCAAGGTCCAGCTGTTAGCTCCTGGTCCCTGCCTTTCTAACCGTCGCTTGTCTAATGCATTGTGTGTGTGTATGTGTGTGAACCTAATTGTGCTTGCGGGGGTTGGGCTCTGGCTCTTTGGTCCCGCCTCTCAACCGTCAATCAATTGGTGTACAGGTTCCTGAGCCTACTGGGCTCTATCATATCTACATTTGAAACCGTGTATGGAGTCAGCCTCCACCATCATTGCTGTGAGTGCGTGAGTGCGTGTGTTACAATGAGTCATCAATCTTACACAATAAAAAGATAAATTACTTAGAAAGAATTCAAGTAGTAAGATGAGAGGAGGGAAGAGGAGGTGAACGGTCCGTCTAATTACCACAAACTACACAAGCTTCACAAAGCTTCCTGGCAATACGTTAGTAGTGAATAAATATGATATATTTACTCATTATAATGTTGGTGCTGAATGTACAACACGAGAAAACATAATTTTAATCTGAAAAAGTATATTTTTATTAAGAAATTAGACGAAAATAAAGAGCTGGTGACACCAAATAAAGTCGACGATCCAAGCGTCGGTTAGGTTAGGTTTGGTTAGGTTAGGTTAGGTTAGTTTAGGTTAGGTCAGCCTAACCTAACATATCATATTTATTCATTACTAACGTATTGCCAGGAAGCTTTCTGAAGCTTTGTGAAGCTTGTGGTAATTAGACGGACCCATATTATTATGAGCCCTGAGCTGGTGAGTGACCACCACACTACTCCTGTCACTCCTACTCCTCCACCTCAAGCCAATACATGTCTCCAAAGTTGTGAGGATAAAGTAAGCCGTCATCCTTGACTACATACGGGCTCACCATAGCCCGTGCTACATGGACGCTTCGTTCTGAGTAGCTAAATCTGAAACGACGAACGACTTGACTACACTCAGCTCCTCAAGACACAACTGTGTGTGAAGCCAGACACAGATATAATAATCAATGATTGAGTCAGAGTTTGTCTGGCGTGGATCCCGTCCCCACGTTGACCTGTGAACGCTTGACACAACTGACGAGTGAGACACTGCGTGTGCTCTTGAAGACGGTCCAACACTACCATCTTGGAGCTTCCTGTAGGATGTGTGATCACGTGACTACGTCTTCTTCAGATGTGGTCTATTGGCTGGGTGTGTGCCGCTCAGTACCGCCCGCGGGATGGGTATGGGGGTCCACTACCGCCCGCTGGATGGGTATGGGGGGTCCACTACCGCCCGCGGGATGAGTATGGGGGTCCACTACCGCCCGCTGGATGGGTATGGGGGGCCCACTACCGCCCGCTGGATGGGTATGGGGGTCCACTACCGCCCGCTGGATGGGTATGGGGGGTCCACTACCGCCCGCGGGATGGGTATGGGGGTCCACTACCGCCCGCGGGATGGGTATGGGGGCCCCACTATCGCCCGCGGGATGGGTATGGGGGGTCCACTACCGCCCGCGGGATGGGTATGAGGGTACATACTATATGAACAAAATCTCCAATCCAACTCCTTCACAATAGGCTCTGGTCAGAGCGGTACATAGTGAAGGTGTTGTACATCCCCACCAGAGAGGAGCCGTCAGTGATCAACTCCAGCGATGACCACAGAGTTCAACACCACACACACTCCACCAGCTGATTGACAGTTGAGAGGCGGGAGCAAAGAGCCGAAGCTCAACCGCCGCAAGCACAACTAGGTGATTACACCAGACCGTCGGGACGCTGCCACGACCCTAAGGGCCAAGACCTACTATACTTTATGTTGCTACTGCAGGGAGTACTGGGTACCCCCCATCCCCTCCCCACCCCCCCCCCCTCTCTTTCTCCCCACACTCTCCCCTCTCCCCCTCTCTCTCTTTCTCCCCACATTCTCCCTCTCCCCCTCTCTCTCTTTCTCCCCACACTCTCCCTCTCCCCCTCTCTCTCTATCTCTCCCTAAAATTTTATGTATATATTACGAAGCACTGAAAAACTGCTCAACTCTATGGAAAACACATCACCGATTTCAGACTTGACATCACGAAAATCGCATAGGGGTTCGCTACAAATGTCGATATTTCTGAAAAGTATGTCACTTGGACCGACCCCAACTGACCTGTGGCACTTCCCTGATTCGTCTTGGAAAGTTAGGCGAGGCCAGCTCCCAACGTCTGACCTCAAACCTCAGACAGACAAACAAATAATCAAACATTGTACTGTATAGATAATGATTTCCCGCCGCCATGCCCCCGTGGGACGCAAGGAACCTTGGGAGCCACACGGCTGTAGGGAAGGGTCGCGGCCCGTGTACCTGGAGGCCAGGTCCAGGGGTGGGGGAGTGGAGTGGAGGAGGGAGAGGTTATCACTGCCAGCACCAGAGAGGAGCAGAGAGATGCCAGGGCAGCTGGTGAAGTGTTGGGAGACACTCCAGGGCCCAGATTCACGAAAGCACTTACGCAAACACTTACGAATCTGTACATCTTTTCACAATCTTTGGCGGCTTTGTTTCCAATTATTAAACAGTTAATGAGCTCTGAAACACCAGAAGGCTGTTTATAACAATAACAACAGTTGAATGGGAAGTTTTCGTGCTTGTAAACTGTTTAATAAATGTAACTAAAGCCGTCAAAGATTAAGGAAAGATGTACACGTTCGTAAGTACTTTCGTGAATCTGGCCCCAGAGGTGTGTCACGGCTGGTAAGGTGTGTGCTCGCCATATTGGCAACACTACCGGACGTCACGTAAAGGTGGCGGGAAAATAAGGTTCAAGGAACGTTCATATCACAATGTTTACTGTTGCTGTTTCCCTGCAGCACAGGTTGGGGAGGTCTCTCAGTACTTCCCTGTCTCTCCCACTCTCTCTGTACTGCCCTGTCTCTCCCACTCTCTCTGTACTTCCCTGTCTCTCCCACTCTCTCTGTACTTCCCTGTCTCTCCCACTCTCTCAGTACTTCCCTGTCTCTCCCACTCTCTCTGTACTGCCCTGTCTCTCCCACTCTCTCTGTACTGCCCTGTCTCTCCCACTCTCTCTGTACTTCCCTGTCTCTCCCACTCTCTCAGTACTTCCCTGTCTCTCCCACTCTCTCTGTACTGCCCTGTCTCTCCCACTCTCTCTGTACTGCCCTGTCTCTCCCACTCTCTCTGTACTTCCCTGTCTCTCCCACTCTCTCTGTACTTCCCTGTCTCTCCCACTCTCTCTGTACTTCCCTGTCTCTCCCACTCTCTCTGTACTTCCCTGTCTCTCCCACTCTCTCTGTACTTCCCTGTCTCTCCCACTCTCTTTGGATTTACCGGTATTTATGGTTATTATTTTTACACGGGTGAGTACAGGAGTAGAGGTCTTGTAGGGAGCCGTCCGGCCGAGCGGACAGCACACTGTACTTGTGATCCTGTGGTCCCGGGTTCGATCCCGGGCGCCGACGAGAAACAATAGGCAGAGTTTTTTCACCCTATGCCCCTGTTACCTAGCAGTAAAATAGGTACCTGGGTGTTAGTCAGCTGTCACGGGCTGCTTCCTGGGGGTGGAGGCCTGGTCGAGGACCGGGCCGCGGGGACACTAAAAGCCCCGAAATCATCTCACGATAACCTCAAGATAATCCCAGTTAACAGGCTGAGAACTTTCCCTTCACATATCTCATGGTAAGCCTTACTGTACTAGTTTCTCCCGGAACACGATCAACCAATCGGCTTTACTCCCAGGTGCCCAATTATTGCTGGGTGAACAGTTAGGGGTTCGTCCTTAGTTAATTCTCCCGGGTTTTGTCACGGGGCGAGTGTGTGTACTCACCTAGTTTTGTTTCCGGAGGTTGAGCTTCGGCTCTTTGGTCCCGTCTCTCAACTGTCTATCTACTGGTGTACGGGTTCCTGAGCCTACTGGGCTCTATCATATCTAAATTTGAAACTGTGCATGGAATCAGCCTCCACTACATCACTGCCTAATGCATTCCATTTAGTAATTACTCTGACACTGAAAAAGTTATTTTTAAAGTATATGTGGCTCATTTGGGTACTCAGCTTCCACCTGTGTCCCCTTGTGCGTGTACCACCCGTGTCAAATAATGTCTTGATCTACCCTGTCAATTCCCCTGAGAATTTAATATGTGGTGATCATGTCTTCCCGAACTTTTCTGTCTTCCAGCGACGAGAGGCGTAATTCACGCAGCTTTTCCTCGTAACTCATGCCTCTTAGATCTGGGACTAGTCTATTGGCATACCTTTGAATCTTTTCCAGCTCTCTCTTATGCTTGCCAAGGTACGGGCTCCATGCTGTAGACGCATACTCCAGGACTTATATATATATATATATATATATATATATATATATATATATATATATATATATATATATATATATATATATTATATATATATATATATATATATATATATATATATATATATATATATATATATATATTATATATATATATATATATATATATATATATATATATATATATATATATATATATATATATATATATATATATATATATATATATATATATATATATATACATACAAGAGTTCTTACATTTTGTACAGCCACTAGTACGCATAGCGTTTCGGGCAAGTCCTTAAATTAATATTATGTTCCCCGGAATACAACCCCGCGAAAAATTGTTTAACAATCAAGTATACATTTTACTGTTGAGTTAAACAGAGGCTACAGTTAAGGATTGGCGCCCGGTCAATCCTCCCCGGCCAGGATACGAACCCAGGACAAAGCGCTCGCGGAGCGCCAGGCGAGCGTTTTAACCACTACACAACGGGGATTGCCACTTACACACACACACACACACACACACACACACACACACACACACACACACACACACACACACACACACACACACACACACACACACACACACACACACACAGAAACCGCACCAGGCAGAAACAACTGGGCAAAGATTCTTTCACCCTGAATGCCCCTGTTACCTAGCAGTAAATAGGTACCTGGGAATTAGTGGGCTGTCACGGGCTGCTTCCTGGGGTGTGTGAGTGTGGTATGGAAAAAAAAGTAGTTAGTAAACAGTTGATTGATAGTTGAGAGGCGGGCCGAAAGAGCAAAGCTCAACCCACGCAAACACAACTAGGTGAATACAACTATGGGGCCTCGTAGCCTGGTGGATAGCGCGCAGGACTCGTAATTCTGTGGCGCGGGTTCGATTCCCGCACGAGGCAGAAACAAATGGGCAAAGTTTCTTTCACCCTAAATGCCCCTGTTACCTAGCAGTAAATAGGTACCTGGGAGTTAGTCAGCTGTCACGGGCTGCTTCCTGGGGTGTGTGTGGTGTGAAAAAAAAAAAAAAAAAAAGTAGTTAGTAAACAGTTGATTGACAGTTGAGAGGCGGGCCGAAAGAGCAAAGCTCAACCCACGCAAAAACACAACTAGTAAACACAACTAGTAAACACAACTAGGTGAATACACACACTCTAAGTTCAACTCAGCGTGGAGAGAAACTTCGTGTTGAACAAAAGGGCAAACGCTGGCTCTTCCCCTCTAATACAGCCCCCCCCCCCAGAGAGTGGGGAGGTGTGAGGGGGACCAGGGGGGGGGGCGGTGTCCCCGGCACACCAGCATACATAATGATGGAGCTCCGCACCAGTCCACACTCTAATTCAGGCGCTGGGACTTTAATTGTAACAACTGATACCAATCATTACTATAATGGCCGGAGGTGAACAGCTATACAGCAGCCTTAATCACTCTGACATGTTTGGCATAGCGTGAGTGTGTACCTGGCCTGAACCTATTGGGCTTCCACGCCCACACTTGAAGTTCTCAAACGAATGGTACCTGATGTGCCTCAGGGATGTACCTGCACATCCTCACACACCCTGGACAGAGTTCTGTACCATCAGACTGTTGGTGACATCAGGCATATAACTCCCGATTGGGTCATTGTCCACAAGATAGTCATCTTTATCTTTAATGAACCAGATACGTCCACCCCTGTGTCAGTGTTGTGGGGAAGGGGGGGGTTGTGGGGGTGGGAGGGGGTGCTGATATATGGGGGGGCGGTACTGGGGTGATACAGTAGACTGTGGTGAAAGTGTTGAGGTTTTTCTGTACATTTCTTAATGTTGAGAGGAATGTTGTCTGGCCGGGCGGGGCCTGGTGGTGACTGAGGGAGCTGAGAGTGTGGGTGCTACTGTGTGCTCACACAGTAGTCACCTTCACACACACTCAATGTGTGTGTTTGTGTAGGTGGTGATGGCTGGGGTACTGTGTGTGGTGGCTGGGGTACTGTGTGTGGTGGCTGGGGTACTGTGTGTGGTGGCTGGGGTACTGTGTGTGGTGGCTGGGGTACTGTGTGTGGTGGCTGGGGTACTGTGTGGTGGCTGGGGTACTGTGTGTGGTGGCTGGGGTACTGTGTGTGGTGGCTGGGGTACTGTGTGTGGTGGCTGGGGTACTGTGTGTGGTGGCTGGGGTACTGTGTGTGGTGGCTGGGGTACTGTGTGTGGTGGCTGGGGTACTGTGTGTGGTGGCTGGGGTACTGTGTGTGTGTGGTGGCTGGGGTACTGTGTGTGGTGGCTGGGGTACTGTGTGTGGTGGCTGGGGTACTGTGTGTGGTGGCTGGGGTACTGTGTATGGTGGCTGGGGGTCCCAGGCTGGGACACTGGGGGGTTCCTTGATAAAACTGGTGTAAGTGTAATGTTAAAGATAGTGTGACTAAGATGTTTGTGTATGTATGTATGCTCATGTACTCACTAACTATGTGTATATGTATGCTCAGGTACTCACCAGAGAAGAGGAATGACAGTGTGAGATTAGAACAATGAACATATTTTCTCACCCTCTAAGATAATTGCTTTCCAAATAACAATTGGGCCGTTAGCCACAACTCTGACGAGTCACTTCCAAGTACGGTTATTGAGACAATAAGGGAAGGGAACTATCAGCAGAAAGCGCCAAGCCTTAACGATTATATAGCACTGGGAAGGGATCAAAATAAGGATTTGGGATGGGACGGAGGGAAAGGAATGGTGCCCAAGCACTTGGATGGTCAGGAATTGAACGCCGACCTGTATGAAGCGAGACCGTCGCTCTACCGTCCTGCCCAAGTGATTGAGAGTGTAAGATACATTTCAAAAGCATAAACAACTGGTCTTCAACTGCGTGTGTTGACAACGTCGCGCCCACAGTGTCACCCACTTGTATGGGACATGAAATTAAGTGGGCTGCAGTGGGCCTGTTGGCCCATACCTTGAGGTGGTTTCGGGGCTTAGCGTCCTCGCGGCCCGGTCCTCGACCAGGCCTCCTCATTGTTGGGGGGGCAAGGGACCCTAGAGCTGCCAGCTTTCTTTTCCAGCGCCTCAGCGTGGCGATACAGAGGGGAAATGCGCACTGCATCCAGGGTTCCTGCCCGCCATCTGAGGAGCTGGAGGAACTCGACAACCTATGATAACCATCTTTGTAACCTATATGTAACTCCTTTTTTGTAACAAAGTTCAAATAAAGCAAATATATATGTGTTTTTTTTTTTTTTGAGATATATACAAGAGTTGTTACATTCTTGTACATACATATATATGTGTGTGTGTGTGTGTGTGCGTGTCTGTGTGCACTCATCTATTTGTGCCTGCAGGATCGAGCTCTAGCTCTTAGACCCCGCATTTCCAGCCGTTGGTTACCTAATGCAATGACTCCTGGACTATTTCTCTATCATACCTGCTCTTAAAGTTATGGATGGAGTTAGCCTCTACAACCTGCTCCTTTATGGTATTCCATTCCACACATACACATGCGCGTGTGTGTATTTACTATTTGTGTCTGCAGAATCGAGCTATTATCTCTTGGACCCCGCCTTTCTAACCAACTTATTTTTACTCCATTATGTCTACTACATATATTACTCTCTAACACACGCGCGCGCGCGCACACACACACACACACACACACACACACACACACACACACACACACACAGACACACACACACACACACACACGGCCCTACTAATGAGAAAGGAATGGAGTTTCAAGGAGATGGCTATCCCGGGCTGTGAGGGGTTTCAGAGACTACATAACAGGCACCATGACAATGGGAGGACCAAGAATAGTAGTAGCAGTAATATACAACCCTCCACCAAATGACAGAAGACCCAGGCAAGATTATGACAGAAACAACATGGCAGTTAACACTATAATTGAGAGGGCAGCCTCTGCTGCCTGTAGAAATAGATCCCACCTGCTCATCATGGGGAACTTCAATCACGGAAGGATTGACTGGGAGAACAAGGAACCGCATGGAGGCGAGGATACGTGGAGAGCCAAACTATTGGAGGTGGTGACTAGAAACTTTTTAACCCAGCATGTCATAGAGCCCACAAGGATGAGAGGAAATGACGAACCAGCGAGACTCGACCTAGTCTTCACTCTGAACGACTCCGACATAAGAGAAATCGGTTTTGTGGCCCCAGTAGGAATGAGCACAGTGTACGACCACAGTGTACTGGCGTTTGAGTACCTGGTTGAAGAAGGGTTATTGAACTCGAGGAGGGGTACTGAAAACAAAAGGCTGGCTTACCGTAAGGGAAACTATGAGGAGATAAGAAAATTCCTAACAGATATAGCATGGGAAACAGAGCTCAGGGGGAAAGACGGCCCAAGACATGATGGACTACATCACACAGAAGTGCAAGGAACCAGCAAACAAGTTTGTCCCAGTCCAAAAGGAAAACAGTGAAATGAAGATGAGAAACCCATTGTTTAATCAGAGATGTAGGCTAGCTAAGCAGCAAAGTAAAAGGGCATGGAGAAACTATAGGAATAACAGGACACTGGAGAGCAGAGAAAGATACCAGAATGCCAGGAATGAATATGTCAGGATGAGAAGAGAGGCAGAAAGACAATACGAAAATGACATCGCAAGCAAGGCAAAGACTCAGCCTAAATTGCTGCATAGCCACATCTAGAGAAAAACAACAGTAAAGGAACAGGTTATGAAATTAAGGATAGGGGCAGAAGGATTCATTACAAACGACAAAAAAGTGTGTGAGGAACTGAATAAGAAATTCCAGGAGGTCTTCACCTTAGATCAAGGAGAAATTCCAGAGATAAGAGAGGGAATAGTTAACCAGGAACCACTGGAAGAGTTTGAGATTACCAGCGGGGAAATAAGGAAATGTTTGGATGTGACAAAGGTTGGGTTGGATGTGACAAAGGCTGTAGGCCCAGACGGAATCTCCCCTTGGATACTAAAGGAAGGAGCAAAAGAATTGTACACTCTCCATAGTGTATAACAAATCACTGGCAACAGGGGAACTGCCAGAAATTTGGAAAGCAGCTAACGTAGTCCCGATATACAAGAAAGGGGATAGACGGGAGACACTTAACTACAGGCCAGTGTCCCCAACCTACATACCATGCAAGCTGATAGTATGCAGCCTGCATGGTATGCAGGTCATACCATGCAATCCACCACATCACTGCCTAATGCATTCCACTTGTTAACTACTCTGACACTAAAAAAGTTCTTTCTAACGTCCCTGTGGCTCATGTGGATACTCAGTTTCCACCTGTGTCCCCTTGTTCGCGTACCACCAGTGTTGAATAGTTTATCTTTGTCTACCCGGTCGATTCCCACTGAGGATTTTGTAGGTTGTGATCATGTCTCCCCTTACTCTTCTGTCTTCCAGTGTCGTAAGGTGCATTTCCCACAGCCTTTCCTCGTAACTCATGCCTCTTAGCTCTGGGACTAGTCTAGTGGCATACCTTTGAACTTTTTCCAGCTTCGTCTTGTGCTTGACAAGGTACGGGCTCCATGCTGGGGCCGCATACTCCAGGATTGGTCTTACATATGTGGTATACAAGATTCTGAATGATTCCTTACACAGGTTCCTGAACGCTGTTCTGATGTTAGCCAGCCTCGCATATGCCGCAGACGTTATTCTTTTGATGTGGGCTTCAGGAGACAGGTTTGGTGTGATATCAACTTCTAGATCTTTCTCTCTGTCCGTTTCATTAAGTACTTCATCTCCTATTCTGTATCCTGTGTCTGGCCTCCTGTTTCCACTGCCTAGATTCATTACTATGCTTCCTCGCCTCCTCCTGGTAATCACAAACTCCTCTAGCGGTGTCTGGTTTGACATTCCCTCTCTAATCTCTGGGACTCTCCTTGCTCTATTGTGAAGACCTGGAATTACTTATTGAGTTCTTCATACACCTCCTTGTCTCCTTGTAGTAAATCTGTCTGCCCCTACCCTCAATTTTATTACCTGTCCCTTCACTGTTGTTTTTCTCCTGATGTGGCTGTGCAGCAATTTAGGTTCAGTCTTTGCCTTTCTCGCTATGTCATTTTCATATTGTCGCTCTGTCTCTCTTCTCACCCTGACGTATTCATTCCTGTCACTGTGGTATCTTTCTCTGCTCACTATTGTTCTGTTATTTCTATAGTTTCTCCACGCCCTTTTACTTAGTTGCTTTGCTATCTTTCATCTCTGATTAAACCATGGGTTTCTTCTTTCTATTTCATTTTTTTTCTTTTTGGACTGAGACGAACGTGTCTGCTGCCTCCTTACACTTCTGCATGATGTGGTCCATCATGTCTTGGGCCGTCTTTCCTCTGAGCTCTGTCTCCCAAGCTACATCTGTTAGAAATTTTCTTATCTCCTCATAGTTTCCCTTCCGGAATGCTGGCCCTTTGTGTTCTGGGCCTTTCCTTGAGTACCTTAACCCTACTTCGACCAAGTACTCAAAAATCAGTACACTGTGATCACTCATTCCCACTGGAGCTTCGAAAGCGATTTCCCTTATGTCGGAGTCGTTCAGAGTGAATACTAGGTCGAGTCTCGCTGGTTCATCGTTG
Source organism: Procambarus clarkii (assembly GCF_040958095.1). Taxonomy (NCBI): domain Eukaryota; kingdom Metazoa; phylum Arthropoda; class Malacostraca; order Decapoda; family Cambaridae; genus Procambarus; species Procambarus clarkii. The sequence goes on from NC_091178.1 coordinate 7,427,630, forward strand.
CCTCTCATTCTTGTGGCATCCCTAACATGCTGACTTGAAAAGTTTCTTGTCGCTACTTCCAATAGTTTAGTTCCCCATGTTTCCTCACCTCCATGCGGTTCCTTGTTTTCCCGATCTATCCTTCCGTGATTGAAATTCCCCATGATGAGCAGGTGGGATCGATTTCTACAGGCGGCAGCGGCTGCTCTTTCAATTATAGTGTTAACCGCCTCGTTGTTCCTGTTCAAACAACCTGTTCCCCTGCCTGGGTCGTCTGTCAATTGGTAGTGGGTTATATATCACTGCTACTACTACTTAGATTTAGATTTAGATTTAGATTCTTTATTCAGGTAAAGGTACATATATAATGTTAGATTTAAAGATAGAGATAGTACATACAATACCTAAAGCCACTAGTACGCATAGCGTTACTCTTGGTCCTTCCATCATCATGATGCCTGCTATGAAGTCTCTGAACCTCTCGCAGTCCGGAATAATCACTTCATAGAAACTCCATTCCTTTCTCATCAGTAGGGTCACTCTGCCTCCTCCCCTACCTTCCCTCTCTCTTATTATTTCAGTGTAGTCCTGGGGAAATACCACATTCATTATTATTCCTGAGAGTTTTGTTTCCGTGAGTCCAGTCACATCCGGGTTCGCTTCTTGTGCTCTTTCCCTAAGTCCACTTGCCTTACTTGTGTGTGTGTGTGTGTACTCACCTAATTGTACTCACCTAATTGGGCTTGCGGGGGTTGAGCTCTGGCTCTTTGGTCCCGCCTCTCAACCGTCAATCAACAGGACAGTTAAGGATTTGCGCCCAGTAAATCCTCCCCGGTCAGGATACGAACCCACGACAAAGCGCTCGCAGAACGCCAGGCGAGTGTCTTACCACTACACCACGGAGACTGTGTGTGTGTGTGTGTGTGCAGCTTACAAGCCACAACAGCCCAGCCCACGACAGGCAGTATAGTGGGTGAGAGCCGTGCCGGTGTTTATTATTGTCTAGGTGTTGAGTAACTCTGATAAGATTTATATCAGTGACTGATAATGGCACCTCTTTAAGTGTGCCTTGTTGATGCTGAGAGTGTTCAAGTGTGTTGCCCCGACCTCAGTCGCTGCTGGGGAGTGTACCAGTGTGTACACCAGGGGGGGAGTGTACCAGTGTGTACACCAGGGGGGAGTGTACCAGTGTGTACACCAGGGGGGAGTGTACCAGTGTGTACACCAGGGGGGAGTGTACCAGTGTGTACACCAGGGGGGAGTGTACCAGTGTGTACACCAGGGGGGTGTACCAGTGTGTACACCAGGGGGGTGTACCAGTGTGTACACCAGGGGGGAGTGTACCAGTGTGTACACAAGGGGGGGAGTGTACCAGTGTGTACCCCAGGGGGGAGTGTACCAGTGTGTACACCAGGGGGGTGTACCAGTGTGTACACCAGGGGGGAGTGTACCAGTGTGTACACCAGGGGGGGAGTGTACCAGTGTGTACACCAGGGGGGAGTGTACCAGTGTGTACACCAGGGGGGTGTACCAGTGTGTACACCAGGGGGGAGTGTACCAGTGTGTACACCAGGGGGGGAGTGTACCAGTGTGTACACCAGGGGGGTGTACCAGTGTGTACACCAGGGGGGAGTGTACCAGTGTGTACACCAGGGGGGAGTGTACCAGTGTGTACACCAGGGGGGTGTACCAGTGTGTACACCAGGGGGGAGTGTACCAGTGTGTACACCAGGGGGGTGTACCAGTGTGTACACCAGGGGGGTGTACCAGTGTGTACACCAGGGGGGGAGTGTACCAGTGTGTACACCAGGGGGGGAGTGTACCAGTGTGTACACCAGGGGGGTGTACCAGTGTGTACACCAGGGGGGAGTGTACCAGTGTGTACACCAGGGGGGAGTGTACCAGTGTGTACACCAGGGGGGAGTGTACCAGTGTGTACACCAGGGGGGTGTACCAGTGTGTACACCAGGGGGGAGTGTACCAGTGTGTACACCAGGGGGGAGTGTACCAGTGTGTACACCAGGGGGGAGTGTACCAGTGTGTACACCAGGGGGGAGTGTACCAGTGTGTACACCAGGGGGGGAGTGTACCAGTGTGTACACCAGGGGGGAGTGTACCAGTGTGTACACCAGGGGGGAGTGTACCAGTGTGTACACCAGGGGGGAGTGTACCAGTGTGTACACCAGGGGGGAGTGTACCAGTGTGTACACCAGGGAGTGTACCAGTGTGTACACCAGGGAGTGTACCAGTGTGTACACCAGGGGGGGAGTGTACCAGTGTGTACACCAGGGGGGAGTGTACCAGTGTGTACACCAGGGGGGGAGTGTACCAGTGTGTACACCGGGGGGGTGTACCAGTGTGTACACCAGGGGGAGAGTGTACCAGTGTGTACACCAAGGGGAGTGTACCAGTGTGTACACCGGGGGGGTGTACCAGTGTGTACACCAAGGGGAGTGTACCAGTGTGTACACCAAGGGGAGTGTACCAGTGTGTACACCAAGGGGAGTGTACCAGTGTGTACACCAAGGGGAGTGTACCAGTGTGTACACCAAGGGGAGTGTACCAGTGTGTACACCAGGGGGAGAGTGTACCAGTGTGTACACCAAGGGGAGTGTACCAGTGTGTACACCAAGGGGAGTGTACCAGTGTGTACACCAAGGGGAGTGTACCAGTGTGTACACCAGGAAGCACCAGGGTACACCAGGGTGCACCAAGGTACACCAGGGTACACCGGGAGGCACCAGGGTACACCAAGGTACACCAGGGTACACCGGGAGGCACCAGGGTACACCGGGGTGCACCAAGGTACACCAGGGTACACCGGGAGGCACCAGGGTACACCGGGGTGCACCAAGGTACACCAGGGTACACCGGGAGGCACCAGGGTACACCGGGGGGCACCAGGGTGCACCAAGGTACACCAGGGGACACCAGGATACACAGGGGGCACCAGGGTACACCAGGGTACACCAGGGGGCACCAGCGGGCACAAGGGTACACCAGGGTGCACCAGGGTACACCAGGGGGCACCAGGGTACACCAGGGTGCACCAAGGTACACCGGGGGGCACCAGGGTACACCAGGGTGCACCAGGGTACACCGGGGGGCACCAGGGTACACCAGGGGGCACCAGGGTACACCAGGGTACGCCAGGGTACACCAGGGGGGCATCAGGGTACACTAGGGTGCACCAAGGTACACCAGGGTACACCAGGGTACACCAGGGTGCACCAGGGTACATCAGGGGGCACCAGGGTACACCAGGGTACACCAGGGTGCACCAAGGTACACCAGGGTACACCGGGAGGCACCAGGGTACACCAGGGTACACCGGGGGGCACCAGGGTACACAGGGGGGCACCAGGGTACACCAGGGTACACCGGGGGGCACCAGGGTACACAGGGGGGCACCAGGGTACACCAGGGTACACCAGAGGGCACCAGCGGGCACAAGGGTACACCAGGGTGCACCAGGGTACACCAGGGGGCACCAGGGTACACCAGGGTGCACCAAGGTACACCGGGGGGCACCAGGGTACACCAGGGTGCACCAGGGTACACCGGGGGGCACCAGGGTACACCAGGGGGCACCAGGGTACACCAGGGTGCATCAAGGTACACCAGGGGGCACCAGGATACACCAGGGTACACAGGGGGCACCAGGGTAAACCAGGGTACACCAGGGGGCACGAGGGTACACCAGAGGGCACCAGGGTACACCAGGGTGCACCAGGACACACCAGGGTACACCAGGACACACCAGGGGGCACCAGGGTACACCAGGAGGCACCAGGGTACACCAGGGGGCACCAGGGTACACCAGGGGGAAGCCAATACCCCACATCGCCAGGGGCAACTCCAAGGTCAGGTGTAACACAAAGAAGGAGCAACGGGTTCAAGCTCAACAAGTCACAATGTACTTCAGAAAACCGATGCTTTTTAACGCATAGAGTTATATACCCATGGAACCGCCTACCCGCCCTAGCCGTAAATGCCTAAACCTTGCTAAATATTAAAACCCAGCTCGATAAACTCACCAGGACAAATGGAGCGGGACTTCTGACAAGCCGCCGGCTTCCTGTCCTCGTCGAGGCCACTGGTGATATAGTGGCCCCAGGTAATTATGGTGAACAACCCACATGCATACGGAATGTAACAATCCGGTAATTGGTAACAATTTAATACTTGTACGAACCGTGTATAACGATGTTACTTCTCCTCATCTTATTTCCACCCGTCAGTACCTGCTGCCATACTCGTGTTACTTATCTCTGCGTCTTAATGTGCACGTTAAGCCCATGCGTGTCGTTACTGCACTCACAGGCGAGGCGAGGGCAACACCACCTGTGGTGTACTTACCGTACTAGGAATCACTAGTAACCGAGTCCTTGTCGTGGCTCACCGTAGTCCGTGCTGCTGGGAACGTTCTGTTCAGAGTAGCTGAATCTTGAACAACACCAGCAGTAGTAACACGGATTAGTTACACCCGTGCCACCTCTTGGGTGGCTTAGTCTTCATCAATCAATCACTAGTAACACATACTGAACATCCAAGGCTTCGTTAAGCATTTTGTGAGTTGTCACAAATTCGTTAAACAACCACAACTTCAGTTCTAGTAGATGAGTCACTGATGAAACAGTCTGGCGGACGAGCGGTGACAATACGCCACATTACACATTGTCTAACAAATTGTGATTTAAGTATTTTTTATTTATTTGTTGTTCCTGGGTAATTATTTCCTAATTGCTTATGCCACCAAAGTATAGAAAATTCAAATTATTCTCACAAATTTTCGCTTTTGTGACCAGGATGGTCTCTGCTTCTGCTGCAATGTGACCCGTCTGTTCCAGGCAATTGGTATCGTCTATAATCCGAACGATTAGCGCCTCTTCATGCACAGCGTATCGAGGAACCTGCTGGCAGTACTGCTCCATAATGGGCACAAGTGCCACTCTCCTCCTCCTGGCTGCAAGGTGCACCTCAAAGAGGATTTCATCGGCAGCAAGACCTTGCTAGACGCCTTGATGTATGATGAGTACGGCTGCAAGGTCATCAGAGAATTCAAAATGGTGGCATTCCTGATGGGACTCCAAAGCGGTTTTACCAAGTTTCCCTGCTATCTTTGCCTTCCGGACACCGGTGTGCACCACCAGGGGCAGGACTGACCCCAGAGGACTCGGGTCTCTGTAGGGAGGAACAACGTCAAGCCACTGGTAGATCCCAGAAGGTACTGACGCTACCGCTACGTATCAACTTAATTCCTAACAAGTAATATGTCGCAGCTCTAGATCAGGAGTGCAAGGATTTTTTTCCTCCAAAAAGCTCACTAAGAAAGAAAAAGGAGCTTAGAACAGCTATGTCACAGTGGTTCGGGGCTTCCTGGGTAATCACAAGGCCGAATACTATTTGGAACTGGTCGAGACTGATGAAGAACTACGCCACAATGGGCTGCAGTCCGCATCCTTGATACTCATCTTGATAAATTCTTGATAACTTGATGTTAATTTCGATTCATATGTATATACTGACTTTACGTGAACGAAAAGACGCAGATTCGGCCGTTTTCTCGTTGTATATTGGTAAATTTCGAAATATAATTGTCTTGGACACAAAAGCAATGTTTGAGGGGGAATAATAGCATTTTTTTATACTTTTTAGGCATACGCAATTATGAAATAACACAAACGACCCAGAAACACAAATCATGTTACTCTGTTGTGGTTCCTTCTTGACATCTTAAGTGCCTATGCCTCGGCCAGAGGCTGAAACCTAATGCCATTCTCCTGGCGCAGTACCATCTCCCTCTGCCCCCCCCACCCCCTCACTGTATGTAACCTAACAACTCACCTGTGTGCCCACAAAGGTTCTGAAGGCCCCAGACCGGGTGAGATAGTAGCCCTTAGATACATTCAGGGGGAAGCCGGCACACGAACGAACACCCCACATCGCCAGGGGTGGGGTGTTCGTTGGAGTGTACACTGGTACACTCCTCCAGTGTACACTCCAGTGTGCACTGTAGTGTACCAGTGTTCACTGGAGGAGTGTACACTGGTACACTCCTCAAAGGTACTCCAAAACATTTGTGATCCGAGTGTGGCGTAAGAGTGTGAACACCATTGCCGTAGGCCAGAGTGTGGTGAGGTCGACTGTAAAACCTTGCTCGGGCTCCGGTTTGGGGCCTCCAGAACCTCGTAGTGAATTCAGAAGAGTTCCGGGTCAGTCGGCTTTTGTACCATCATGGCCGAGTCGATTAGGGCAGGTAGCTGGGATTCGCCAGAACTCAGGTTCGAGTCACTCTATTGCATTAAAATGGCGGCCCGTCATGAAACTCACGCATTCGTCGGCCCATCAGGACGTCCGTGTATCTGTCGTCCTGTCAGGACGTCCAGGTGTGCGATGGTCTCAATTTAAGTGTGAGTCAAGAACAAAGCCCACTGTACTACGAAGAGTAAACCAAAAATAGACACACGAGCGAAACTAAACTGTGGCAGACGGGTCTACTCATCAGACTGACAAACGAGGCGAGGGCCTACATACAGACGGATAGGTATGTCCTGACAGACCATCGCACACCTGTGGACGTCCTGACAAGACGACGAATGCGTGGATTTCATGACCGACCACCAATTACACCCGTCCTGTGGGCGGCGGAGGGAGGGTTACACACATACCCCACACCCATCCTGTGGGCGGTGGAGGGAGGGTTACACCGGTACCCCACACCCGTCCTGTGGGCGGTGGAGGGAGGGTTACACCCGTACCCAACACCCGTCCTGTGGGCGGCGGAGGAAGGGTTACACCCGTACCCCACACCCGTCCTGTGGGCGGTGGAGGGAGGGTTACACCGGTACCCCACACCCGTCCTGTGGGCGGTGGAGGGAGGGTTACACCGGTACCCCACACCCGTCCTGTGGGCGGTGGAGGGAGGGTTACACCCGTACCCCACACCCGTCCTGTGGGCGGCAAAATTACCGGAAACAATGGTTTAACTATTGTTTAATATTCGTTTAACTATTTGCCTACGGCATCTATGATCTTCAGTTAATTACTTCACTAGATAATTGCTTTTTTATATTTTTGTGAAATTACACTTGGTTAATTTTTTTATTTTTGGTGTTAAACTAGTAATCAAAGTGTGGGTATTATGACGGAATTTTGTTCATATTCTGGGAACAAGTTGGGCATAATTGGTGGCTCGTAGTCGGCGTCTTTGTACTCCTCCTAGCCGCTCTCTACCCTACATATGTGGCCTATATACATGCCCTATAGTTGTGTTTCTTGTAAGGCTTCCAGTGTCTAGTGGCGTGATACCTTCTTCTTTTCGCTTATAACTGTATATATATATACCCTTTGTATCAATCATTATATGTTTGTATTTATGTATATGTGAAGTTGTAATATGTGTCTGGCATGTTATTAGTCGCATTTCTTTTGAAGGTGCAGTAAGAGGTAGGGATTTGAAGGACGCTTCACCATCTCGCCCATATTATTTAACTCTCTCCATTTGACCAGTATATATGTGTGTTGAAGTTTTTGAGAGAGAGAGATATATTATCCCAGTGTGGCGGCCCCAGTGTGGCGGCGGCGGTGGTGGTGGCGGCGGCGTGTTTGGCGCGCTTCAAGATTCGAATCTGTTTTCCCACAATGCCTCTGTGTTGATCGTGACGTCACGGCCAGAGAGACGTTGACGCCATACTGGGTGTAATTGTGAAAATTCTGCGAATCCCATGCCATCCGTGCGATTTCTAGATGTTGAACGATAAATACATGACATCCTACCACCTTAAATTTGCAAAAAGTGATTGCGAGGGAAGAGAGTTTTGGGATGGCCGGTAAGTAGAGCGGAGGATGGCTGCGAAGAGGCCGAGCCCAGCCTGTCTCTGCTGATGCACGGACGCAAGTAGCGCCGGTTTACTCTGAAATAAATAAATACCGCCGGCCAAAATAGGGAAGTGTGGCGGCGACCCGCGGGGACAGACTAGTAACTCCATAATGTCTGATTTTGCAGGCAATGGAGACATCCAATGGTGCTTCTCTCAAGTCAAAGGGACCCTAGACGATGACGTTAGTGAAGGTAAGACCCGTCACAAGTGGTTGTTAGTGTGCTTGTTACTGTGGCAGGTGGGCGCCCGCCCTCACCTCTTCTCGCTCTTAAATACTGGCATAACACACACACACTTCTCTAACACCCTTAGGCTACACACACTTCTCTAACACCCTTAGGCTACACACACTTCTCCAGCACCCTTAGGCTACACACACTTCTCCAGCACCCTTAGGCTACACACACTTCTCCAGCACCCTTAGGCTACACACACTTCTCCAGCACCCTTAGGCTACACACACTTCTCCAGCACCCTTAGGCTACACACACTTCTCCAGCACCCTTAGGCTACACACACTTCTCCAGCACCCTTAGGCTACACACACTTCTCCAGCACCCTTAGGCTACACACACTTCTCCAGCACCCTTAGGCTACACACACTTCTCCAGCACCCTTAGGCTACACACACTTCTCCAGCACCCTTAGGCTACACACACTTCTCCAGCACCCTTAGGCTACACACACTTCTCCAGCACCCTTAGGCTACACACACTTCTCCAGCACCCTTAGGCTACACACACTTTGGCTACAAACACACAAACACAATTATGTTGCACTTACACTTATAATTGCCTATACAAAAAAAACTGGTCAAATATGAGGTGGGTGTATGTGGTATGTGCTGTGGGCCATTAGTAGTGAACATGGTCCTTGGAGATGGGATAGGTTAGGTTTTAATGATAGAAATGTTTAAAGCAGCATAACGACAAGTCTGTGTTAGAGGTATGATACAGAAGTGAATGATGATATCAGTTCAGGGAAGGCTACACTTGTATCTCCAGTTGGCTGCTGCCTTTGGTATTTCTAATGAGATACTTTAAAATGATAAAAAGCATACTCTACCCCAAGAGAATACTGCATTGTACACTCATGTGCCATTGACCTGAGAAAACTGCAAGTGCCTGTAACTTGCTGTGTTTCATTGTAGTGCATGTTTGCAGTGGTTGTTTTGTAAATTTCACAAATTCACTATCACAAATTTGTACATTTTTCCTGGATCCATTTCTTTAGTCTGAGTACAGTTTATTGTATAGTTTTTATTTTGCTTTTCTAATACAATACAATAAAGTAAATATTGATGAACTAATCTCCACACACACACAAAATACATGATTAAGATCCACATACCACAGGTCAGCTGGTCTCAGTGTAATTGGAATTTGCATTTGTACAAAGTTAATATATACATATTCTGTCCAACACTAAACTGGGTAGTGGAACAACGGCTTTACTTCTTGTAGGAGTGACGTTTGTTCCCAGTGGTTGGACACTTTTATTACGCTACAAGTGTCCTACTTCTATCATGTCCTACACGCTATCATGTCCTACTTCCTTAAGTGCTATATAGTTGGTACAAGTCACAGTGTACACAAGATAATTTGCCAATGGATTTAAAAATCTACCTTACCTTACTTAACCCAAACCAACCTGACCCGAGCCTAACAGCCTAACAAAAGCCAATACAGCCTACTCTAAAGATGTATATGGTTTTGACAGAAAACAAGTTTGTTTTGATGGTCTGCCAAATTATCGTGTGTACAATTTGAACTAGTATCGCTTAATCATAATGGTTTAGGGTTTCTTCATCTTGCCTTCAAATTCTTCTTGGCCTATACGAACTTAGCCACTTGGTGTTTATATGGAGCTGATACTGTACTTATTTAGTAATACTGTACTGTAATTATTATACCTGCTTGATGGGGTTCTTGGAGTTGTTCTACTCCCTAAGCCCGGCCTGAGGCCAGGCTTGACTTGCGGGAGTTTGGTCCACTAGGCTGTTGCTTGGAGCGGCCCACAGGCTCACATATCCACCACAGCCCGGTTGGTCCGGTACTTCTTGAAGAAAACTATCTTTCTCTTAAAGATGTCCACGGTTGTTCCGGCAATATTTCTCATGCTTGTTGGGAGGATGTTGAACAACCGTGGACCTCTGATGTTTATACAGTGTTCTCTGATTGTGTCTATGGCACCCGACTTTTCGCTGGTTCTATTCTGTATTTTTTTCCATATTGTTCACTCCAGTATGTTATTTTACTGTGTAGAATTGGTACCTGGCCCTCCAGTATTTTCCACGTGTATAGTATTTGATATCTTGTCTCCTTTCAAGTGAGTACATTTGGAGAGCTTTGAGACGACCCCAATAATTTACGTGCTTTATCACGTCTGTGTATGCCGTATATGTTCTCTGTATTCCCTCCATTTCAAGCAATCTCTCCTGCTCTGAAGGGGGAAAGTGAGTACTGAGCAGTACTCAAGACGGGACATTACATGTGATTTGTATAATACAGTACAACCATTGTGATGGGATCCCTGGATTTGAAAGTTCTCGTAATCCATCCTATCATTTTTCTGGCTGATGCAATATTTGCTGTTGTTAACTTTTTTCTAGTTTTGGATTGTTGCACGAGCGTTTAAAGATTAAATAAAAAGTATTAATGGGGCAACCTTATATACACAGTTGACAGTCCTCTTATTATTATTTGACTTTAGATATATACATGGATTATGCCAAGGAATTATGGTAAGTTATCACCTGTCCCAAAATGCTGGAAATCGTGGTGTATGTAGTCCTAATAGTTAAGCTGGGTATATTAGTCATCAACAATGTAATCCAGACAGATCACGAGTAGTTTAGGAACGTCATAGCCATCACTTGGTCGGTCAAAAAGAGTCAGCCTTGTGTTTGATTATTCATAAAATAACACTCCTGCATCCTCGAAGTACCCAGGGTGCAGGTTCGAATCATCCTCATGGCTCCTACTGATTTTCTCATTGATACATCATGTTAATGCGAGTTCTTCGTGCATAACACTCCTTAACTTTTATAGATGCCTCCCTCGGTTGGCTGTGATCAAACTTCAGCACTTATTTTATTTATCTATCATATCTACAGCAGTAGAATTTATATACTTACTGCGCTGCCCTGAATAAGTTTAGGTATTACATAATTTAATTATTTTAATTAGCATGTAAACCTTTTAAACATTTCAGCGGACATCATCTCCTGTGTGGAGTTTAACCACGATGGAGACCTGCTTGCCACTGGAGATAAAGGTGGCAGAGTTGTCATCTTCCAGCGGGATCCCTCGGTGAGTTTGTTTTGCTCGTCAATCTGTAGGCACTGTAGTAGATTTGAGAAAACGGGTCATTTAATTTCTCCCATTAATTTGAAACACCTCTTCTATAAGCATATTAAAATATTTATACAAAGTTTTCCTATTTAAGGAATAGATTTAGTATATACTATACTGATGTAACACATTAGTGCTTTGCATTTAGGTTAAAGAAAGGGAGTCTCATTAGCCCTTAAAATAAGTAAATTTGCCATATTCTCAGCAGATAAAACAACTACCAAATTTTGGTCTGATTGTTATGGTTTTAGCTCATACAAGTGATTTAAGATGACCCCTAAATACCATAACCATCTATGGTAAAGTTTTAAATCTATGAGTACTAAACAACCAAGACGGTAATATACTCGAGATGAGATGATGAGGTTATCTTCAGAGGATTTCGGGTCTTAGCGTCCCCGCGGCCCGGTCTTCGACCAGGCCTCCTTTTTGTTACACACCCCCAGGAAGCAGTCCATAGCAGCTGTCTAATTCCCAGGTATCTATTTACTGCTAGGTGAACAGGAGCATCAGAGTGAAAAAACTGCCCATTTTTGTTTCCGCCTCCACTGGGGAGGCGCAATGAATTAAACGTACAGTACTATTAAATGTTTATGAATGACGTTTATTAAATGTAAATGAATTAAACGAATTAAACGTTGTGCAATTACTTGCACAATGAATTAAATACCTTGCCAGAAATAAGTTATAATACCTTAATGTATATCCGTAAATTATTTGAATTATTGGTATGTTATCAGTGAGACATATAATAAGGTAAATACTACATGTAGACTATCGTCTGTAGTGGTACTGTAGTTGGAAGTTTAACCAAGGTCAGTGACGGATTTGTTTACATACCGTACATATGATGCTGTGTTGACAAAGCTGGTGGGCATGGCTAGTAGGTGGGTGAAGCACAGTTACAAAATGATTCACAGTTCTGTTTGTTACTAGCTTCTATCTTAGCCAGTTTAAAAAAAAAAATTATCGTGTGTAATAAAATCTTTGGAAAAGTGTGGTGTATATAATGCAGTGAATGCCACGGAGGATGACTTATTGTGGGACAACGATGACAAAGCAGAAGCAGAGTTGCGGGATTCAGACTGGGACCCATATGACGACATATGGGTCGTTGGGTCGTTGTCATGGGTCCGTTGATAACTACATTACTAGTATATATTATTACTAGTATCTACAGTATATTTTTGTGCACCATAATGAACCACTAATACATTTGGGTAATTACACCAGTCAGCTGATGACTACCTCACCAAGCAAGATTCCTCCTCTCAACATACTATGCACAATGCTAATTCTCACCTCAATGCTGCTATTATCAGAACCAAACAATGGCAGAGTGCTGTGGTACTCATGCATAGATGAACCAAATAATGGTAGTGTCTGGCTAGTGCTGTGAACACCATTAACAGCATTGTATTCACTGATATCTGAACATTGTAAACAGTGTTTATTACAATAGGGCTCTTCTATAATACTATCATTGCAAAATAATAGCAGTTTCATATATGTTGCATAATTTTAAGCAATGCTGTGGTCACAAGTTGAACATTGGTGATGTTAGATCGTGCTGTATGTGCCAGCCTTGTTAGTTCACTCGGTACTGAGGCCTTCACACCCAGGCCTCACTTTTTTTATTTGATTTGTTCAAATGGCGGCCTATTTACTAAAAGTCCTGAGGAAGCCGATACGAGCCCAGTGTACCCGCAGGAGTTTTAAAATCTTAACACTTTGAGGTTCCACAGACTGATTATCTCGTCACTCATTTTTCTACTGAATGTGTTCCAACGACGCAATACTGAGTCACTCATTAAAATATTTTTTAAAAATTTAAATTTTATCAGATCAATCTTGTAGTGGTTTTAAAATAAGCGCCTTTAGATTGCACACAATTTGATACCAAAATCAAAGATATAACATGAAACTTGATGTCCAAACACTTGAAATATTATAAATAGGCCTATGGTCCGAATATTAAAATAATTGTTAAAATTCTATTTATTGTCCTATTATCTTGGGACTAGTTTTAAAATGCGCGCCGTTTTATTGCGAACAATTTGATACCAAAATGAAAGATGTAACACAAATATTTATGTCAGAACACTGGAAAGATATAAATAAATTTGTGATGATGAGCGTCCAGAATTAAAATATTTGTAAAAAATCCATTTATTGTTCTATTATTCTGGGACTAGTTTTAAAATACTCGCCTTTTTATTGCGAACAATTTGATACCAAAATGAGCGACCTAGCACGAAATTTGATGTTATCAAATTGAACGAGCTGAACATTAGGTTGCAATGTACAAAATGGTGCTCGTTCACGGGTAACTTTAGGCTTTTCTGCGGGGAGGCACTCCAGCCTTTTGTACATTTTATTCTTACACATCTGTAGGGAATTTAATTGCGAACACAATGATACCAAAACGAGCGACGTAGCACGAGAATTAAGGTAAAAAAATGGAACGAGAATGCACATGTTACTGATTTTGTGCGTTTTTGCCGACTACGCTTTGCTGTTGGGAGTCACGCTAGGCTTTTGGACATTATATTTATACACAGCTGTAGAGAATTTAATTGCGAACACAATGATACCAAAACGAGCGACGTAGCGCGAGAATTAAGGTGAGAAAACTGGAATGAGTATACACATTTGGGAGTCACCGCGCGCTTACCCGCACGGAGGGGCCACGATCCCCCAGTCAACCGCGAGTTTCTACGGAGCGCGAAAGTGTTAAGTTGTACCCTAACTCTTAAGGGAGCCGGTCAGCCGAGCGGACAGCACACTGGACTTGTGATCCTGTGGTCCCAGGTTCGATCCCGGGCGCCGGCGAGAAACAATGGGCAGAGTTTCTTTCACCCTATGCCCCTGTTACCTAACAGTAAAATAAGTACCTGGGTGTTAGTCAATTGTCACGGGCTGCTTCCTGGGGGTGGAGGCCTGGTCAAGGACCGGGCCGCGGGGACACTAAAGCCCTGAAATCATCCCAAGATAACCTTCATATGACGGGATGTGCAGTCTGAGCATAATTACTTATCCCATCATATGATGGAGTGTGCAGCCGAAGGGTTAATAAGGGGTTTAATATGTCAACACAAAACAGTTCATTTAAATTGGCTAAATCTACATTTAGGAAAGACCTGGGTAAATACTGGTTTGAAAATTGGGTTGTTGATTTCTGGAACAAATAACTGGGCAACATATACACATGGTGCAGATAGATTGTTTCAACTGTAGGGTTGGGTGGAGACAAATAGGAGCTGCCTCATATGGATCAATAGGTCTTTGCAGTTTCCTTAATTCTTATGTACAATACTGGTACTTATGTTTATATTGTGTTTGTTCTTACATAATTTGTTCTGCCTATCCTCATGTTTTGGTGGTACTTATAGTATCGATGAGGAAAATAGTATATATACTTATGTACAATGAAATTAGAAATCTGAACTATTGAGTTAGACTAACCGGAAAACTATTTTTTATGTAACTACCCCTCTACGTTGCAGTAGTTTACGCAATGTAGAGGGGCGGTCCCTTGACCACCCCTCTACGTTGCCGCCTCCCGCTCCGGACTTTGTCCATTCGCCTCTGGTCCATCCTCCCGCTCCCTTGTCTCGGTTATCTTTGCTTGCTTTACCTCTGCCCCGTCACCCTGATTTCACTGATCCTGATCTTGTTCTGCCTTAGTCTACTGTGTTCTGCTTTGGCTCTGTTTCTGTTCTTTCTTTTTTTGTCTATGTTCTTCAATGGAATATTCATGGTTTTATGCCAACATCTGTGAACTCCAACTTCTGATCGCTCAGTTTTCCCCGTTTTGTGTTTATCTCTAAGAGCCGATGCTTGGCGCTCGTCCTGGTCGCTCCCGTGGTTATTCCTTTCTCTCTTTGCCTCCAGCTCTTGCTGGGGCCCATGCCTCTACTGCTCTCTTGATCCGTCTTGATATTCCCTTCGTCCCCCTACTTTTTCAATCACCCATTCAGTGTTCTGCGGCCCGTATCTTTGTGAGTAAATGGCATACAGTCTGTTCCATTTATCTCCCCTCGAATGTCCCACTTTCTCTTCCCGATCTTAAATACCTGTTGGACTCCTTGTTAGAGCCTGTGTTCCTTTTGGGTGACGGCATACTCTCTGGGGTGATGTTCTGACAAACACAATGGCTGCCTTCTTGAAGCGAGGCTTCAGAGAAGAAGCCTTGCTTCTTCTCTGTCTCTTCTGAATTCTGGTGAGCCGACTCATGCTGACTCCTGCACTCGCACACTTTCCTGTCTTGATCTTTCTCTCTGCTCATCTTTTCTTCATTTGGACTTCATCTGGCAGGTTCTTGATGACCTACATAAGTGACCATTTCCCCCCATCCTTGTCACCTTCTCTCTTTGCCCTCCCCTCCCCTCTCCTTTCCTAGGTGACAGTTTGCCAGGACTAACTGGAACCTCTTCACTTTGCTTGCTACTCTTTCCGACCTCTCTGATCTGCCTCTCCCCCAAGCCACCTTCCTCTTTCATGACACTCTTTTTGTCTGCTGCCCTCTGCTCTGTTCCTCACTCTACCTCCAAGGGAGCATGGAAATGCATTCCCTGGTGGAATGCAGACTGCTCAGCCTGTCTGCTGTAAGCGTGCAGCCTGGAAGAAACACCACCACTGTAGGATGCTCGTTTTTGTTTTGTTTTGGAGGGCAAGTGTGGTAGCCCGTGGGGCCATACGTACAGCTAAACGTGAGGGTTGGAATTCTTTTGTTTCCACCATTCCGTCTGACACTCCTCTGCCCCTGATCTGGAAGAAAATCCGCAAGATAGCGGATAAGTTTGTTCCAGATGTCTTGCCAGTCCTTCACCTTCGTGGTTCTATTGTGGCGGATCCGGTGTCAGTCGCGACCAAACTGAGTTCTCACTTTTCGACTGTAGCTCTGGCTCTCATCTTCCTCCTCTCCTTACTCGTAAGCACCTTCTTGAATCTTCTCCCTTCGATTTTTGTACTTCTCTCCAGCTTCCCTATATCATCCTTAGTGATATTTAGCGCCTTTTGAATATCCCGCACTTTAGACAGTGCTACATAACCACCTCGGTTTGGTGCTTTTTGATAATTACATACTTGTAAACTAGTATTATTATTATTATTTCTGGGGGGCAACCCCTTCAGCTACCCAAAGCTATCCGGACTGATATGTGTGTATTAGACCCTGACATCAGTCAAAGTGAATGGAGTTCTAGGACTAATGGGGACCACAAACCAGAACCTGGTCCTCTCAGAGAGGCACGAGGAGCAATGGCCTATAGAAATCCCTGTATAGTTGGAACCATTCTATGTCTGCCATCGACCGGGTCAGGCACCCAGAAAGGTAGGTGCCCCAAAACAAGCCCTATCTGGTTAAAGTGTTGCTACTGAAAGCCGAACTGTTGGCCAGAACTCCCCAAACGAAAAACAAGCAAACGAATATGACGTCACAATCGTCACTGTGCCGCTGTCTGACCAGCTCTCCCCCTCCCCAGGAGGGGGGAAGGGGAGAGCCCCAGACCTCTGTCAGTCAGTTCCCAACCCGTCAGTTCTGTGGCTGTTGTGAGACCTGGCAGTCGTGTAACTGGCTCCAGACTATTCAGTGCTGTGCCTTTTGGTGGTGGTGTGAGCCAGGA
Organism: Procambarus clarkii; assembly: GCF_040958095.1. NCBI lineage: Eukaryota > Metazoa > Arthropoda > Malacostraca > Decapoda > Cambaridae > Procambarus > Procambarus clarkii. The sequence continues at coordinate 7,444,472 of NC_091178.1, forward strand.
GTAATTTCACCAGTACTCGGGCTGCATGCGCCTAGAGTTACCTTCCCTAAGTGCCCTGTAAGTACTGCCCTTGTGGTTTGGGGTTATCTTCCACAAGTTGCTTGGGGGCTACCTCCGCTGTGATCTTTTACTGCTTTACTGTTTTTTACTGTTAGTCTTTTACTGCTCGGTAATTGCCTGCCCTTGGAGTCAGCTGGGGTGTTTCGTGCGCCTCTGTTTGCTTCTGGGTAGGTGGTGGTTTTGTCACTGATAAGGGCGCAGGGTACTGTACTGTGCAGCTCTTCTTCACCTGATATAGCGGCCGGCTCTGTTTCGCCTGGGTACGTTGTACTTGTATGGGGCTTTTCATTTGTTTTTGTTTTGTGCCTGGTGGAGGGTCTGCCCTTGGTGTTGTTGCCACTTACATATATTGTATTCTTGGTTGGTGGTCCTCCACTAGGTTCCCTTGAGTGTACACGTCCCAGGGGTTCAGCTATTAGTTATTAGCTTGGTAGTTTGGGGTGTCAGTTAGCAGTACCTTGCCTGAGCTTCCCTTAGCAGAGCATCTAAAAGCCCTGGAAAACCCCACTAGGGCTCAGTGGTCCAATGGCAGTGTCCCCTGGGTCCCATCTCGCTTCATGCAAGTTTGAAGGTTGCTCTGTCCCCTTGTCTCAGGGTGACAATCACCTGTTTTGCCTCAGTCATGCTACCTGTTGGGTCGGTGACACCTTTGACCCAGAGTCCTGTGAGTGGTGTTGCTTGCTTGTTCTCCAAATTACTCAGTCCACTGACATTGATCTTAGGGTGCAGGCAGCTTCAGTGTTGCATGCACATTATAGGTTACTGCAGTGCGCTAGGGTAGTTGCTTACCCAGTACCCAGTTGCCCAGAGATTGCCCTCTTTTGGTTATAGGGGCCCAGACTTGAGGGTGTTAGTCGCTTCGATTTTGGTTTCGTCTGCGCCCCCAGGTCCTTTCCCTGTTGTTGTTCGTCCTGTTCCTCCCTTCCTTGCTTCCGGCTCTGAAGCGTCTGAGGGTTTTGGAGTCAGGGGCAGGGTTTAGTTGGTGGTGAGACTCGGGCAGTTTTGGGGGATGCCCCTTCCGGTGTGATGACAGGCATTCGAGCCCGTTCCTCCAGCCGGTGCTTCTGGGTCTGACCAATGGGCCTCCTTCAGTTCAGCTTTTCCAGCGGCTTCTGCCTTTTCTTTTGAGGCAGGGGGTTTGAAGGACGACTCAGGGCCCAGGTCCTGATGTGGAGGATCCTGAGACGGGGGAGGGGTTGACTTGGGGGATTGGGCCCCATTTGAACCCGCTTGGGTTTTGGTCTACTTATGCGCCATCTGAGCTGTCCTGGACACGGTACTCTCTTTTCTATCTTCTTCTCGGTTTGTTGTGGCCCCTTTGGTTCAAGATTGTTTTGCAAAGGCTCTTTTCCTGTTGGCATTGGCATCTAGGGGTTGGGTTGGGGGATCTTTTTGCTCTCCTCTGGCGCAGGGGTTTCTGCTCTTTGGGCCCTGGTGCCAGGTTTGTTCGTTTGCAGTCATCTCCTTCTTTTCTGGCGAAGAATGAGACTGCTGCTTTCCGGAGGGGTCCATGGTTTGTTGATGCTTGGTTGGTTCGGCTGAGGGTGCAACATGTGTTGTGTCCGGTTGCGGCTCTTCGTCGTTACCTGTGCAACACAGCCTCGGTGACAGGAGACGCACTTTGGGTTGACCCAGTTTCCCTTCTTCCCTGTTTCAGGGCTACGGTCTTCCAGGTCGTCTGCAGGGTTATTTGGTCCAGCCAGCCTTCGGTCTATTCTCGTGCCCATGACGTTCATAAGTTTGCTGCTTTGGCTGCCGTCTTCAGTAAAATGTCTTGGGCTGACATTCGGGCACGGGCCTTTTGGAGGTCGAACAGGGTCCTAGCCGCTCTCTTGTCAACGTTCCTGGCTCTAGTTGCATTGAGTCGGCGGTTGCAGCCAGTTGTCTCGACTTGGAGTTGAGGAGTGAGTGGAGACCACCTCCCAGGTAAATTCTTCTTGGTTTTATCTTGGGTTAAGTAGCTCCGGGAAGCCAAAGAGGCTTCCCCAAAAAAACCAATGTTGAATGAAATGAGAAGCCATTTTCTGGGTGAGACCCAGAGGCTCCCCAGAAACCCTCCTCTCCCTCCGGTCAGCAGTTTTGTGAGTTTTTTGACATCCAGCATCAGAACTAATGGGTTGGATAGCCGGCCGGGGATCTGGGGCTCCCCCTTTTCCCTCCCAAGGAGGGGGGAGCTGCGCAGACAGCAGAGTGGTGACAGCTGTGACGTCAGGCTCGTTTTTTTGTTTGGGGAGTTCTGTCCAACGTTTGGCTTTCAGTAGCAATATTTTAACCAGATACGGTTTGTTTTAGGGCGCCTACCTTTCTGGGTGCCTGACCTGCTCGATGGCAGTCATAGAATGCGTCCAACCACAAGGGGGTTTCTACAGGCCATTGCTCCTCGTGCCTCTGAGGGGGCCAGGTTCTGGCTCATGGTCCTCGTTAGGCCTAGAATTCAATTAGTTTTGACTGATGCCAGGGTCTAGTATATTCATATCAGCCCAGAAGCTCCAGAGAGCGTCTGGGTCTCGTCCAGAAAATGGAGTTTCATTACATTCAACGCTGGTTTTTTGCACCCTTTAAAAATGTTAATGTTTATCAACAGTCTAAAAACTGCCATCCCCGGCGTGGCGAGTACAACGTCTACAGCACCTTCCAGAGCCATGAACCAGAGTTTGATTATCTTAAATCTTTAGAAATTGAAGAGAAAATCAACAAAATTAGATGGCTCAAGAGGAAAAACCCAGCACACTTTTTACTCTCTACTAATGGTAAGTTGGGTAGCTTTGTACTTGTTAATTTTCTTATACATTACTATAGTAAGGAACTCTGTATTAAAGTTAGATACTCTACATATGTTTACGTAACCAGTACATTGATTTGTACGGAACGACAGTGCATTCAGCACTGTCATTAAATCAGCACACTGATTTAATGAGTGATAGTCCAGTAGATAAATACTACCTATGCAAAATTTGTTTGCTATGATATATGCTAAGGATTAGAGATGCTGGTTGGTAGTAGGGTATAAAATTGCAACCAATAGTCAAACTTTTTAAGCAAAAGTAAACAGAAAAGTTTTCAGAATCTGTGTAGGTGTGGGGATTTTTTTTTTTTTTACTCTTGAGATGTACCCTTATCTTGCGATGATTTCGGGGCTTAACGTCCCCATGGCCCAATCCCCGACCAGGCCTCCTGGTTGCTGGACTAGTCAACCAGGCTGTTGTATGAGAAATAAAAAGTCTAAAGTAACAAGGAATCTTTCCACTTTAGATGTTTTATCATATTTGCAGACATTTTTTGAGTTTGTGTGCATAATTTAATGCTGGACCTAGACTTTGTTAAATTTACAAATGTTTTATTCAGTAAAGCTTCTCCTGAAGTGCTTGTTTTTACAAATATTAGCTTTGAATTAATTACAGTAGTGTAATTTTTTGCCATTTGTCCAACCTGATGGAATTTTGCACTTAACAAATCACTCTCCTAGTACACCATCCTTGATATATCCTGCCTTTGTTTTCATTAAAATATTTTTATGCTTCTTACAGATAAAACAATAAAATTATGGAAGGTGTCAGAACGAGATAAACGAGCAGAAGGTTACAATTTGCGTGACGAGTCCGGCCAAATCAGGGACCCAACTTCACTAACTTCTTTAAGGGTAACCATACACCTTCAGCAGCTTTTAAACTGACATGTATATATAAGTTATGAAAATTTTACGAAACTACTACAGCCTACTTATTGTAATAAGTAGGTTGAAGTCTTCTTTCCAGCTCCACAAAAGTGGTAAATAGGATAGTTAGGATAATTAGAGGCCTTAATAAGAGCTTAGTATTTATGGTATTTTGTTTTTCTTCAATAATTGACTATTTCAGTTTTTATCTTTATTGATTATGATATGCTTTGGATTGGCTGCTGGCGACATTTATGGCAACTTGTCAATGGGAGGAAGTCTGTTCATATCTTCTGCCTCCCCCACACACACACACGACATAAGTTTAGTTTTGTTTATTATTTTTACATAATTAACTAATTATTTCATTATTTTTATTTATGAGTTAGCCAGGGTTATTTAGTTTACCACGTGTTGGTTCCTAAGATCAGTGTCTCTGCCGTCCAGCCTATGAGAAGGTATCTTGGTTGATGGTCTGGTCACAAATGAAATAAACCGAGTCACTGTGGCATTAATGCTCTGTGCATTAGTGACTTCATATAAATTAGATTAATTGTGTATGTACAAATACTCCATGTCATGTAATAATCATGTTTCAAATATACCTTATATAAATAAATATTATTATTATTCTGGAGTGTTTATCGGCTGCTCCCTAGGGTAAGATCTGCTCTGCCTATTATATGACCAGATCATGCAAGTTAGGCACGAACCAGGAGTCCCTGCAGAGTCATAGGGGCTAGGGAGTCACTGATACTCAGTCCAGGCCAGAATGCTTAAAAAGGCTTTCTGAACCCTCCCTTGGCATTACAGGTTACTGCCAAAGGAGTGTTTACTCTGCCACTTGGCCTGCTTGACCACCTAAGCTGACTAGCACCAATGCACATGTCTCAAGTTTTTTGTCCTGAGCACCTCGAATACATCTTGATGCAAAAAACTGACGAGAACAGATAATATAGGATATTCTTTTCCAAGTTAAACGGCATGATTGGCATAGGTATGAAGAGTTTCAATTAAAATATTGGAATTGAAATGAAGGCAGGAAATGTCCAGTCATCAGATGATAGCTGCCGGACATCGGCTACAGACTAAAGTTGTTCATTCAAACTTGTCCTCAGTGAGGAGGTACCCTAGAGGTAATCACTTCAAAACCACTATGTAACTAGTGCTATTATCAACATCCTATCCAGGTTAGGTTAGGTTTTCTTACGTTTGGTTGCATTTATACATTGTATTTATTCTCAAACGTGAAATGTGAAATTCAAAAAACCTATTTGAGTATCCCCCTAGAATTTCATTTACAAAAATCTAATTCTTCAAGACACTTCCAAAAAAAAATGATTTAAGCTTTTAATATTTTAAACCAACAATTTATAATGCAGTAAAGTTATAACTTGAGACTTCTCTGTTTAGGACAAAGATTTACTTGTCAATTTACAAGTAGATTATTGGCATCATAATGTGTTATCAGACCATCACAAATATCTAGATAACTATCTACTTGGTGTGACAATGGGGTTGGTGTCTCCTGGTAATCACTACCCCTGAGGATGGGCTCTCTCTATTCATATGATGGAATTCATTACTAAAGAATTAAATTTGTGCTTTTAATGTATTATCACAATGAATGCTCTTGAGCAGTGGTTCCCAACCATTGGGTCGTGACCCCCTTCCCCTTTCAGGTCTTTTGAGTAATAGAAAATTGGGCATTCCCAAAAGATGAGAACAACTGCTCTTGAGCATGACTTCACGATATTTTTTATTTTAAAACCAGTATTTTAAATTTAAATATGCACCATAGTACAGTACTATAACACTAATATTATTACATTATGTAGAATAAACATTGTTTATATAAATTATATTACATATTTTCAGTATTATAACTACAACTCAGATTTGATCGTGATAGAGATTGTTCATAATAACAAAATGTAATGGTAACCATTTCTGAAGATAAATAGTGAACAGTATCACTAACCTGGCTGAAGGTGCAAACTGAGAACACATGTTATTTATGTTAGAAAATTATGATTTGGCTTTTGTTGGAAGTTTTCTTGAATGTCAAGCAGTGCACTTTTAATTACAAATTAGTAAAAATGTGTGTGTGTTTGCAGGTGCCTGTATTAAAACCAATGGAACTTATGGTAGAAGCCTCACCTAGGAGAATTTTTGCCAATGCACATACATACCACATCAATTCTATTTCAATTAATTCAGACCAGGAAACATACTTGTCAGCAGATGACCTCCGAATCAATCTATGGCACATGGAAGTCACAGATCAGGTAAGCCATCAATTATATAGTTGTATCTAACTTTAGTCATCCTTGCTGTGTACCCATCTGATCCTACCCCATGAGAGTAGCAAATGTAAGTGCCTATTACATTTGCTTTTAGCATATGATTTACCTCTGTTTTCTGTATTCTCATGTACTAGTCATACATAACTAAACCTGCTTCATATATTGCTGCTTAAACATGCTATGATCAATAATGAAAATAAAAGTTTTTAATTTATTAAATAATTGATTTTATAATAAGAATACAGTAATTGCAATTGGTGATTTGTGTGGTGGCTGCCCCCAGTCCACCTTTTCATATTTAATGTTTGCTGTCGATTCTTATCTTTTCTGGGCACCTTAACTACTTATTTCTGAGATATTATTCTCTCTGCTACTGCAGATACTGCCAAAAATATACCACAGGTCACCCAGTAATCTATGCTATGCTGTGTACTGTAGATCCTTTGTTGGTACAAAAAAATTATCCTAATAAATATATTTTATATATATTATTTGCACTGTCTCCAAGAGGTAGACAGTGCCCTAAAATGACAGTTCCTGTCTTTTCTGATAATTCCCAATCTGATAAGAATCACATTTGGAAGTTTCCCTTGTACCGGTCAGGGCATTCACTACTATTATTAAGGCACATCTACGTTTGTTTCCGTGGTGTAGAATTAAGTGTGGACGCAACCATTCCTTAATGAGACTGTTACATCCACGCAAGACAACATCCCCTCACTATTTTATGTGTAAAATTAAGCACAGTTTTCTTTGAAAGCTTCCTTAATCAGTAGCAAGTATTTTCTGGCAAGTACCTGCAGTAGATGGCAGGTTATATCCAGGTCAACAATGGATATGTGGAAAACATCAAAGGGAAGCTGAACTGCCATGCCATTGATTTGAGGTTAACGCCACAGAACTTGTCCCAACGAAAAAGCGTTGGGACAGCGTAAAGACACTTGTATTTAACAATTAGTTTATTCATAAAACTTAATGCTAATGTGACGGTAAAGCGTTGGTGTTCGGCTGTTTCAAAAGCTAGGGGCAGGGCCTCGTCACATTAAAGAAAAAAAAAAGAGAAAAAGCTGGAACTTTCGTCTGTGGTAAGGTAATGGGAAGACACACAAAACACAAGTAAATTTAACAATGAAATTTTAATTACGTTAGAAAAACAAGACATGAATAAAATTAAGCATAAAATATACAAGGCAAGTCAACAGACAAAATAATATTAATAATCACTGGCAAATGAAAAGTTACGTTAAGACAAGTGAGTTATAGCAAAATAAATAATAATAATAATGCTGGAATATTGGCTTCGAGCTGCCACCTCCCTTAGCACACGAAAGCCAAGGCTTAGTCTACTAGCGAGAGATGTCAACTGCAAGGAGCACTGGGATATTCTGACTACTCTGGGCCACTGCAGCCCAGACATCAACTTAGGGCGGAGGGCAGGTGCGACGGGACACCAGCCAATCAGCGACAGGCAGGCAATGGACAAGCAGTTTGCCGGTTTACGGTGGCGGTGGCTAGCAGGTGTGCCGGTGTGCTGGATACGTTTTGCTCTCTGGGCAAAACGTTTTGGAGATACTTGCTGGCCGTATCTTCTATATTATCTGTTGTTGTTACGTACTTTGAAGGGAAGAGCAGGCTCAATCTCTCTTGAAAGAGATTATCGTCACACTAACAATACATGGCAAGAATAATCTGACGTTACGTTAATGTCTGTCGTAGTGCTTGACAAGGCTAGGCTAGCCGGAATAACTGCTTCCGGTTCGGACTGCTCGCGGTATTGCTGACCCTGTCTACTCTTAACAATAGTGGGCAACCACTCCAGACGCAATGGCAACTTGAGACTGTAGCAAGTAGCAATAACATACAATGAAAAGACAACGGCCCACATTGGTGCCAGATGAGATCCGTGACCAGCGTGGGGTGGTTGATGACTGAATAACAACAACTGACAGACCTGTCACTGAGATGAGTCTTCCGTGCAATACTCAATTGATTACGTTACTTTACTCTGTAAATATAATTACGTTATTATGTCACCAAGACATGCAATCAAAACAATGACACTGAAATTAACAATGACTTACGGGTAATTAGCAGTCCCTGAGTAATTGTTCAAGTATCTGTCACAGCTTGACAGCTCACTTAATTCATGAAGAATTTACATTATAGCTTGGCGTCACTACCGCTTAACCAACATCAATCAGTCAATACGATTAATAATCACCACGTATTAAATCAATTGATAATCAATCACGTTAAATTAACACTTTCATGCCCACGGCACGTCCACGCACGGCACTACACTGACGTCTCAAGAACAAAGAACACTGGAGTTACAATGCCAACTCAAGAATGATTGAACACAAGTATACTGACGTCTCTAGAATGAATGAACAGAAGGTATACTGACGTCTCGAGATACTGAACACAAGGGATACTGACGTCTCAAGTTACTGAACTCAGTTACACTGCCATCTTGAGATAGTGAACGCAAGTTACACTGACATCTCGAGATACTGAACACAAAGTTACTGTACGAGGTCACAGAAACCACTAAAATATTAATAACCAACACAACACACTGACACTCGTGTCAATAAAACAACAATAGCACAACACACTGACACACATGTGTCAACAATGTAATATACTCTTACTTGTACTTACAGCATGTCCCCTGGAAATATAAAGGAATGGCATGAAAATGGGTTAACATACAGTGATGGTATATATTGAAACCACACTAAACACAAGAAAACGCAGTAAAATACACCCGTCACAGAGACAACTAAATGTGTAAAACTGAATGTGTAAGATGACAATCACACTTAAGATCTGGCTACAGTATTCACACAAAGGCCTTTACCTATCGTACTTCCTCGGGGAGTCGAACTCGGTCCCGTAGGGAAACTAGTGAGAACGAACACCGGATGGCTGAAATAAATTCAACACAAGGAATTTGCACAAAACAAGATACAGAGAAATAGTATTTAAGTACTTGCGTTAATTTATACTGGTAAGACATCCACTCATAAACAGTCACACTCACTACCCCAGTTGTTGATTGAAGCACAAGCCAGGGATGACGGAGTGAGATGGAGGTTGAGGTGGGACACTGCGCTCAGAGGCAGCGAATGAGGCGTGGCTGGATAGCGAGGCAAGGCACGAGGTGCAGCAAGCGAGGCTGGGCGCTGGCCCTACCCTGCGGCTGGAGCGGCAGGCGTGATGGCCACGTGCGTGCAACACTAAGGTCGAGAATGGCTCAACTCTTCCACCAATAACTGGGAGGATGCGTGCTCACTTATAACCACCGGTTTTATGCACAAGTATGATATATTGCTGAAGGCTGAATGAATGCATGCTGGAATATATGTATGTATATATATGTATCTAGGGGCGCCTTGTGAGAGGCACCTGGGGAGAACAATGGCATGAACGGGAAAAATTAACAGACAACGCTTCCCACAGTAAGGAAGATTTACACACGATATTCACTCAAACACAATAGAATCACTTCCTGATTCTTATTTCTCAGTTACTGAGCAATAAAATGACGGATTGCTCTCGGTGAAGCCGATGTTTTGCGATCACTTTGTACAGTCCAGTTGTGTCTGCTAGGTGACACACGTGACAGCTGAGACTCCACGTATCTTCTTAATATTTCTACCAATAACGGCGCCCAGTCACTGCAGGATTCTGCGACTGCAGCGTGGGGTGGCGTAGGGTCAAGTTAGGCTGGCTGGAAGTTTTAATGGATGGCAGGAACCAAGGTCTTGGCCAGAACCTGATCTCCCACGTTGTGACAGCACAGCTCTCAAACACAAAATGCCCGCCTCGGGCGGGTATCTTACGCCAGCGGCGTTTTGGCGCGAGAATCCAGACAGCAGCTCCTTTGGTGACAGGCGCTCGACTAATCAGCGTCTGGGAGGCCTAGAGCTAGACGTGCCGTTACCAATGAGAGGGAAGCTGGCAGGTGACGCCGATGATGTCACGTCACCGGCGAGGGGAACCGTTGGGTACTTAAGAGGGTCCCTCTACCCTTCTCTCTCTCTGTTGCCATGGCAAAGTTACAGAATTCGGGGAAAACCCGTAACTATTCACTGAGACTACCTACGACAACGAGAGTTACTTCATTGGAATGCTGAAGGCATTTCCTTTCAAAAGAAATGTAATTTCGCCCCTCTATCTCCACTGTCAAGATACACTTTTGTGTACAACCTGTGCACATCTCCGAAATTTTCTGAGGCAAAATACCATTTTCTTCTACTACCCAATAGATGTAAGCTAGCTGAGAAGTGGGTCAAAATCCAAATTCTCACGTTTACCACCACATTCTCTCTCCACGTCTGTATGTCTGAGCTGCTTCAGTGCTTCATCCTTGACTCGTCCATCCTCCATCCTAGATTTTTAATGCAGTAATTGTAATTTCATTCTTTCCAGTCCTTCAACATTGTGGACATCAAACCAACAAACATGGAAGAGCTGACGGAAGTGATTACTGCAGCAGAGTTCCACCCCCATGATTGCAATGTGTTTGTTTACTCCAGCAGTAAGGGAACTATTCGGCTGTGTGACATGCGCCAAGCTGCTCTCTGTGATAGCCACTCTAAGTGTAAGTTTATCTGCTTTACTCTTCAGTTTTGTTTCATTATTATTGATTAGTTGTAATTCATCTATTACTTTTAAACATCAGAGTTAAATAATTTATCTGCTTTTCCTGAGACAAAATAGTTGCATTATTATTTTATGAAATGCTAAAATTTATATAAAATATCCAATTAGTGCTCAATAAAATTTTCAGCTTTGCATCATGTGTTTATTGAAAATACAATTTTGTCTATACCATAAGTTATGACATAATTTTCTATATATTGATACATATTTGAAATTATTACACCTTGATAGTATTAAGTATTATTTGCTTTTTTTCAGTGTTTGAAGAACCTGAAGATCCTACAAATCGTAGCTTTTTCAGTGAAATTATCTCCTCCATTAGTGATGTAAAGTTTTCAAATAGTGGTCGCTACATGATTTCACGGGACTATCTCTCGGTCAAAGTATGGGATCTACACATGGAAACCAAGCCAATAGAAACTTATCCAGTAAGATACTTGTTCATTCTTTTGTTAAAAATAGTTTCAAATGTGTGATGATGTGATGACTCTTTGTGCTCATGATCTTCAAAGCTGCTTGTAGTGCACAGATGCCAACCTTACAGCTAATGGACCAAACATGGTATTGACTCTGGAGTAATTTGACAGTCCATCCTCCTGTTTAGATAGTACTTATAGTAACAATGCGAACCATCGCACATATATCAATGTAATGGACAATTAGAAAGTACAATTTGGTACTATTGAATTTGAACAAACCAGAAAAGGTTTTGTATTTGTTGCTAATAAAACCTAAATAAACCTAAACATCCTAGGCCTAATATACACTACCCAAGGCCTTGTATAGTTCATATACGTGCTCTACTAAATTTAGGAATGCTTAGTTTTTAGCCGGGTTTTTTTCTGGACTTGAATAGTATCAATTTCTACTTTCTAGTTGTCCATTACGTCAATATTTGGATGATGGTCCACATAGTTACAAAATTTACTATCTAAACAGGAGGATGGATTGAATTTGAAGGAAATTAAGAGTGCACATAATCGAGACAATAATAGATTTTGAATTTTTTATTATATTATTATGCAGTGTGACTTATTATATGGTTCCCTTTTTTATGAATTCTTGGGTTAACCGGAAAGAAAAATATCCAGGGCTTCCTTCTCATTTACTTAAATACTGTCCCAGCTCACTAAAGAGGATCATAAGGAGCAGACCTCAATCAAAATCACAGAGGTTTGAGTTACCCAATTCTTTATGGAGCTTCCTACATATTTACAACTAATTTTTACCCTAAATCAGTAATACACCAAAGGTACAAAATTAAAAAAAATTTAAATAAAAATAATAATATACACTTTCATAAATAAAAATTACAAAACTATAAGTAAGGGTATGCCATTGTGTATAGCAATGTGAGGGAGGGAGGGAGGGTGGAAGGAAGGGTGCTTGGGGGTAGAAGGTAGGGTGGCAGGAAAAAGGGGGTGTGAGGGGACGGTGGCTCCAGTGTGGTGAGGGTTCTCGGTGGTATGAGGGAGGGTGGCGGTGGGGGGTTGGCTTGATGGTGTGAGGGAGGGTGGCTGGTTGCATGTGCAAGAGAGGTAAAAGTTGTAACAGATCAGAGCAGAAGAAAGCTCTTGTCGTCAGTTGGATAACAATAGTAGTGATCGTCTAATGAACTAAAGTGGGAGATGGTCGCAAGGGTAGATGGACTCACAGCCAGGACCGGCAGTTGAGACTTGGCCAGGGCTCAGTCAAGGCTCATGATTCAGGGTACAGAGGACCACTTGGTTTGCGAACCCCTTTGGGACGAGACCCGTCAATTATCGTGTGAGTTCGTAAACAAGGAATGGAGGAAAATAAACAAACTAGAAATGTGGGAAAAAATAATCGAGAAATGCGAGAAGAAAATATACTGGGAAAAATAGACAGGTTCATAGGATAAATGTGACGGGATTTTCTTTGTACTCACCAATAAGAGAAGTCCTGATCCACTTATGTTGATGAAGCATAATTATTTACATGGAAGAGGTGGTGGTGGATGTTGATGGTGTTGGGTTGACTGGGCCAACATGTGATAAGTCAGATGCAGGCGAGGCAATGCCAGCTTTCTTGCAAACCTTTGCAAAAGACTTTAATTTAATTGACATTTCAAACTCACTGTTACTCATGTCCATAAATGCCAGAATGCCTTCAAAATGTTGCTGAACTTTTTCCATATTTAATTTTTCCTTTAACGTTTTTTCATACTCTTCCTCGCCATCTTCTTCATTGCACTCTTCTGGCTTTTTTGTTGCTCATACTAATTCTATAATTTCATCATCAGTCATGTTTTGATTAAATGAACAAATCCACAAGAGCCGTGATGAGGGTTCTAACCTACGTCCAGGATGATTCCAGATGTGCCTTAGTCTGGGGCAACCCTTGTGGATTTGTTCATTAGATGTATCACGCTATTGTGATTTCTGTGTGCATGTTTTGATTGTTTGGGGCTTCATCAAAATTTATCCACTTATTTATCTCATCATCTACTGTTTCAGTCACCAGTTCTTCTCTCAGTTCGGGGGACTTAATCCCCTTGACATAGGCTAGGAGTTCCTCTCTTAATTTTTTCCTCTCGCTAACTTTCTTTGCAGCAAATCCTTCAAAATCTGCCTCATCTTCCTCGGGAAACAGACGTGACGTGGGCCAAAGTTTTTTCCAACCATTTCTTAGTGTTGTTTGCTGTACCTCATTCCAAGCACTAGCAATAATCCAGATAGCTGACTTTATTGTGAAGACTTTATAACAGTCCTTAATTATTCCTAGCTGATTATTATGACATCTGGCAAACATCCTCTTGTAGTGGTGTTTAAGGTTGTTAATTATCCCTTGATCCATGGATTGTTGGATCAGTGAAATTGTATTGGGTTGTAAGATGATTTCAATGACATTGCCATTTACTAGCTCATCACCTCGTGGGTGCTTTGAACTATTATCTAGCAGCAGCACAACTTTGCTGTTTTGCGGGAGGCCAAAACTTTTCATGTGCTGCTTTACCTCGGATACAAAGTTCTTGTATGTTCACTCTGCAAATATTACTCGAGACATCCATGCACTTGACTGGTCCTTATTAATCACAGAGAGGCACCTAGCTGACTTTAAAGCCCTGGGGTTTTGACTAATTCCAATCACATGTAATTTCAATTTGTGCATGCCAGCTGCATTTGCACAGCACAACAAAGACATTCTCTGTTCTGTTTATAACCACCTGAAGGATTGTCCTCACCACTATGAGCCATCGTATGTGTGGGTAGCGTGCCAGTACAAACTTGTCACGTATTCGTCAGATGCCAGTACTCGTCAACATTATAAATTTGCTCTGGAGATAAATTTTGTTCCTGCACCATCTCTGCAAATTTACTTGAATACTCATCAGCACCAATAGTGTCAGCAGATTGTCTTTCACCATGTACTTTAATGAACCTAATGACATGGCGGGTTTTAAAGCTTCTGAGCCATCTGTCACTGTACACACTTCGAGTAATTTTCATTGCTTGGCGAAATTTACGTGCCTTTTCCACGAGCAGCCAGCCTGCCATTGGCTTCTTAGTCACCTCACGCCTCTGTTTGTACCACTCCCACACTGCATTATCAACACTACTTTTTGCTTTACTTACTAACTTTCTCTTTTGTATTGCTTTTCAACTTTCACTTCTAGAGAAATGGTAAAAGATGATAGGTTTAGCCTTAAGATCAAAAACGGTACTTTTGCTAATGCCATATTCTGCGCACGCGACACTTCTCGGGACACTGCTCTCCACCTTCTTAATTATTTTAACTTCTCAAATGTCATCGCTGACCTCTTTTACGTAACCCGCATGTTGATGCTTTTACTGACACAATGTGTGCATTTGGAGCCGACATGGTGCATGGATGTTCCTTGATTGTGCAGATATGTAAAACAAAGTCACGGAATGAGCACTCCAGCCTCATGACAAATCAAAACAATGGGAACAATAGGCGGGAATCTGTGACGTCACAGGGTAGAAGGCACTCTATAGTGGTGGTGCCCGACATGGTCAGTGGGCAAACTAGACCATCTCCCACCTGCCACCCCGGGCCGGTGCGATGCTTGGCGGACCACTTCCTCACCCGAACATGGTTTGTGTAATGTAACCCCAACCCCGGCCGGCGGGAGGCTTGGTGGACCATTTCCTCATCCGAACTTAACCCCAATTGGGAAACTTGAACTTTCGGATAACTTAAGTTCGCAAACCAAGTAGTCCTCTGTACCACTAACAGTAGCAATTCATTGCATGTCTGCAGAGTAATTTTTCTTCGCTATAGTTTGATAAGCCTTCTAATTACTAGGCGTCTTTGTTATTATTTATACAATATGTAATTTTAAATGTGTACAGTATACTTTAGTACAAAGAGAATGTTTCAGTAATAGTATTGTAGAGTAATATAACAAAATCGATGAGCATACAACCCCCTTTGTCTCTTGGATTATACCCCAATGGCCATCAAGGAATTCAACAGAAGACTTCGGCACATCCAATGTAAGTACAAAGTACAAACTTAATTGTTATGAACGTGCACATGTGCAGTATTACAAAGGCGTTGTGAGTAAATATTTCGGTTTGCTACATATATATATTGGTGCATTTTCATTAAAAGACCACATATGTCAAAATGCAGTACGTATCAAAATTGTTACACAATCTCCTTTTGGTAATCCAGGATTTCAGTTTTTCCAGGTAATTGGTGTCATATTGTAACATAGCCTCTATAGCTGAGTAAATATGAAAGACTGGTTAGTTTTACATATTGTATAGCGAGTTATTTGGTATTGATTAGAGCACTTTCTGTTAAGGTTTGACCCTCGATGTGCAGTCATGATGATGATCATCTTGGACACTGCCATTATTGCCATTGGTCAATATCGGTATTATTGCCCAGTTTATATTCTAGTGATGTTAATAAGATTATAATAAATCTGTATGAATATAATGGAGTAAACCAAGACCCATGAACAAATTCTGGAATAGTTTTGTAATTTCTTACTATGTGATAAGGTTACCGTGTACTAGGGGCTTGAGGGTTTTTGTAAAATTACAATTTGGTCCCTCACCCCCTTTTTTTTTAATCCATGCCTGGATGACATTCACAGACATAATCACAGATAAGTGATTCTTATCACTTTGAGGATAATTCCTTTGAGCTTTTCCAGGAACAGATTTTTTTTTAATTTGGTGTACATATTAAATGTTGCCTTACGTACAATATTCAATAACTTTTTGCCAATCATTTGTACATAACTTGAATTAATTCAATACAAACACTGCATTGTGTGAACTAATCAGGGAAACAATGAACATAAAACTATCAAGATAAACATGAATCTCCTCCACTTATACCCCTGTCAGCACCTCTCATATGAGGCATCAAAAGACAGTGATCTCTGCTTCTTGTCACAGCTGATGAAATCAGAAGATGTAGATCTTTCAGACCTGGCCTTAAGTAAATCCTCGGTGCATTAGCTCTGGTACCATAGACTACCACAAAACTACCAGGTCTACTGAACATCAGGACCAGAATCTGGTTTACTCATAGAGGCAAGAGGAGCATAGGGATCCAAGATTTGCCACGGCACACATTATGCTTTGTCTTGTGGCACTATTTACATGTTGCTCGTCTCAGGCTGTTGCTCTTTCTGTTCATCTTGGTGCTTTCTTCGAATGCTAGGGTTTCTCGGGTCATCTCTCCAGTGGTTCAGTTTGGCAATACTGCTGGGTATCCAAGTACACACAGTGTGCAAGCATGCAGCTACTATATTATTACTTTCAACTGTTCACCCAGCAGTAATTGGATACTTGGGTGTTAACCGATTGGAGGGTTATGTTCCAGGGAGGACTAGTGGGCAAGGCTTCACATGAGCTATGGAAAGGGAAAGCTCTTGGCCTGCTAACAGAAATTAGAGGTAATTTTTTCCTGTGCCTACCTGTGTAAAGAGTGAGGGGGGGGGGGGGGAATCTTGCACTTACCTCAGATTCAGTTCCTTGGGTTTCAGCCCTCTAACCTTATTAGTCAGCTTTCAGTGTTTGATGATTAAAATATTTTCCAGTTTATCTTCACCCAAAGATGGGGGGTTTACCTCCCTCAGGCACTGTTGGGAGCATTACTGGGGAGCTACTGAGGACCATCCCAGAAATCAGGTGCTGAATACAATGAAATGCTCCTATTTGGGCAGCCTTTTTTCATGATTGTATTAATTTTTTTCTTTCCCTTCACAGGTACATGAATATCTTCGCTCGAAGCTGTGCTCATTATATGAGAATGATTGTATATTTGATAAATTTGAATGCTGCTGGAGTGGGAATGATTCTGCTATCATGACGGGCTCGTACAATAACTTCTTCCGCATGTTTGATAGAACATCCAAACGAGATGTCACTCTAGAGGCCTCAAGGGAAACAGCTAAACCTAGATATTTACTAAAACCAAGAAAGGTATGTTTAGGAATTGTATATTCAAATAATTTTCATATTTTTTAAATATTCAAATTAGATACAGTCATGGGTTCTGTGGAACCTCTGAAAAAATAATGGATTAAATAAAAATTTTGCTCATTAAAATCTAAAAAAAATTGTGTATTGTAGTGACTGTTAGTACAGTAATGTGTTTGTATAGTGTAGACGAGATAATGTTGTAATTTTTGCCGTGTTGTGAAATGTTGAAGGTGGAGATAGGGTCAATTTAAAATTGAACATTAAATGTGCCTGTTATATTTGAATTTGTACACTCTTTTGTGCGAATATTAAATGTACAATAATTTTTTTTTGTAATACTGTATAAGAGTTCTTAAAAAGTTATCTTTTAAGTATAAAATATGGGATATAAACCATTATTTAAGTAATGTAAAAACTGTAAGTTTAAAGAAATGATTTTGATTTGTAAAGTATGATTAAGATAAGAATACAGAAACTTTTTATATAGTAATGAGTAATTTATGGTGCTCTTTAGTTGGAAGAAATCAAATTATTTTAAGATGTTATGAGGAGATTTAAGATTCATATTGTTTTGTAGGTGTGCACTGCAGGTAAGAGAAAGAAGGATGAGATAAGTGTAGACTGCCTTGATTTCAATAAGAAGATTCTCCACACGGCCTGGCACCCACATGAAAATATTATAGCTGTTGCTGCAACTAACAACCTTTACATATTCCAAGACAAATTTTAACGATCCTCTTCTGATGACTAGAGCTTAGGTAAGTTATGGCATATTTTCTGTAATTAGTTCTGGAGGGTGGTGCTCATTTTTCTGTTGAATATTAACACTTCTCTAACTGTTCAGCGTTAAGTGAATTGTTTACTCAAAATTGTTTGTTTGTTTGCAAACATATTTTGGGGATTAGAACATTGATTTTAGTGTGAAAATGTTTTGAAATTAACTTCTTTGAGTATAGCCACAACGTGATTTCTATTACCGATGTTATCTGTACAGGTGCTGTTCAATTAATTAACAATATAGCATAACAGATTTCTACAGTACACAACTGTTTGGAATTAGAAATTTTACATGTAAAGATACCCAAATGATTGATTTGTAATTCTGTGGAAAGGGGGGAAAGGGGTTGCCACATGCACATTGTGTATTGAATTACTTTCCCTTACCAAAATTCTGGCCTTGTGTGTGGACATAATTTTCCAACAGTTGCTAGAGGCTGATACACAGTATTACCTTCAAAAGATCACACATGCTTTAGATAAAGTTCAATGCAGGGGGACAAAATTTACCCCAGGATCAAGTCAACTCTAATACAGCATACCAGGAAATGTTTAGGGTATCAGCATTAACAATACAACAAACCAAACATGACAGCTGATCTTTTCAAGACCTTTAAAATACCAAACAAATTTGAACATATTAATTCAGATCACTTTCTTAAAAGATTCAGTGTAACTCATACAATGGGGCAACAGTTTTAAATTCAACAGGTTTTTTCACCTATAGGGTAACAAGTCATGGAATCACTTACTGGTAAGCCCTGTCAGATTTGTTTGCTTTTTTTCTTTAGACACCCAGGCCTCCTCTGCAGGTGCGTCATCGTGTGTTAGCTTGGAGAAGTTCCGAGTGGGCCCTTCCCAGAAATCAAGCATTGAATGTAATGAAACACTGTTTTCTAGTGGGTTATATAATAGCTTCCCGTCCCCATTGTTCCCTTTGTTGGGTTGCTTGCGAGCGAGTCTGGGGCTCTCGGTCAGTGAAGTGGCTGAGATCCCAAGTGACCTGAGTTGCCGCCTAGTGGCAGTCATGTACATCACAGTTTGGGTGTTTACACTGCAAGAAGCCTTGTTACCTGAAGGTACCTAATTTTGTTCGATGGCTTGTTTTCTTGCACTTGGGTCTATGGGGCTTGGTGAATCCTTGTAAGATTTGGCCGAGCTGCACTCACCTTGGAAAGTGGGTGTGGGCCTTGCCAAAAAATGATGTTTTATTATTCAATTTTTTATTTTTTTGTAAGTGTATTCAAATTATTTATATATTTCTGTAAAAAGAAGAAAACAATTATGGTACTTGCATGTTGTTTATTCAGTCAAGTGTTGAAAGCAAATCTAATTGTAAGCAGATTCGACTGTGTTTTCGCATGACAGTAGGGCTAACGTGTGGAGGGTTGGATCCTACTTGTTATTATTATTTTTTTTTTTTTTTTTTTTTATTCCTCCTTGTGGAGGGATCTGCCCACTTGTTGTTATTTTTTCTAAGATTTAAGATTGTTAAAATGTGTTCCCTGATCACGGGGGGAAAAAATAATAAAAATAATCATAGGCGACATATTTTGGCCGCAATAGGGCGAGGAAGTCTAACAATGACAGTCTCTTGTGTTGTAGTGGTAAGACACTCGCCTGGTGTTCCGCGAGCACTTTGTCATGGGTTCGTATCCTGGCCGGGGAGGATTTACTGGGCGCAAATCCTTAACTGTAGCCTCTGTTTAACGCAACAGTAAAATGTGTACTTGGTTGTAACAACGATTCTTCACGGCGGGGATCGTATTCCAGGTACCTGCCCGAAACGCTACGCGTATTAGTGACTGTACAAGAATGTAACAACTCTTGTATATATATCTCTCTCAAACAAGATTCAGACTGGCCCCAGACAAGATATGCGTCCAGGGCCAGTCTCCTCCAGAGCCGTAAGGCAGGAGTTAACACAAAGATATTATTACTTAATTATTTTAATGTCTGATTTTTTATTATTAATATTATTCAATGGTGTGTAGTGTGATATATTTATATAATAAAATGTGTGAACCATTGATATACTCAAAAATACTGTGTACCTATTAGTGATTCAATTACGTTCATAAAACAACAACAAAATATTTTGCTTTTATTAAACTATATACTATACACAGGTTATATTTACATTTGTGTTCATCAAAACGAACCACTAAATTAGTATGGTGAATCCAGAAAATAAGAGTAGCCACCAGCCAGCTGACACCACCTCCCTCTCTCACCAAGATTCCCAACTCCCACTGTACTACGCACATCACTAATTCTCGCCACAATGCTGCTATTATCAGAACGCTGGTCGCTAAATCCTGTAAATGGATATTTTTTCACAAGTTTATTTTGTAAAGGAACATAAGAAGTCATTTCAAGATTCTTAGATGGACCAAACAATGGCAGTGTATTGTGGCTAGCGCTGTGAACATCTTGAACAGCAGTGTGTTCACTGATTTTTGAACAGTCGTTTTATCAGTCAGGCTCTTCTGTAATACTATCGTCGCTAAATAATAGCAGTTGCATATATATTTTGACATTTTTTGGTGATGCTGTGGGCACAAGCTGAACAGTAGTGCTGTTAGTTCGTGCCACATGCACCAGTCTTGGTTGCTCACTCAGTACCAGTACTAGGGCCTTCACACCTGGGAATGTTACCCACAATTTTTTTTTTTTTTTTTTTTTTTTTTTTAATGACGTCTGTTTACTAGAGCCCTGAGGAAGCTGATGTGAACGTCATATACCTGCGGGACATTTAAATCTTACGTGGTACTTTAAAATGCATATATATGATGTGCACTGGGCAGGTAGTTAGAACAAAATTCGCATATATACAATTTGCGCTGTTTAAGGGCTAAAGCAAATAAGGTCTTGCAAGATTTCTGTTCCTTGCCTAAATAACTTAGATGGTAATGTGTGCATGAGAACAATTAATTTAACCCTTCATAATGTAATTTGCTTTGCAGGCCCTCCAGTTGGTGGATGTTTTGGGCAGTGTCATATGGTGGTGTAGATGGAAGGGTCCTCGTGTGTGGCCTCTGCACCTTGTGTATGGCGTGTCCATAAAGTTGACATCTGCTACTTAAAGCCACACAACTCATGCTGACCACTTATCTTGGCATCCCCCAGATCACATTGTGGCTCTTGTGTCTTGGGTTGTTTCCAAGTGAGTGGTGGTCCCAAGTGCCATGAGCCAGTGGCAACCTATTGCCCAGGGCTATTGCGCCCATTCGTCAGTGCTGCCATCCCATAGGACATGTCCAGCAGCCTTCCCAGCAGCTGATTCCTGGATAATTGTGATTCCTGGAAAAAACAAACATGTGGGTGCCCTACCCTTGTGATCATTTATCTGTGTTTCACCCTCAGATCATCTGTTGAGAAGTGTTGACATTAGTTGCCTTCTCTCAAGGCTATTAAAACATAATTTAAGAAGAATAATGGCTGACTAGGTGAATCCAGTGATGAATGGATAGAAGTTTGCCATGTTATTATCAATAGATTAGTGGCTTAAAATTAAAAGATATGGACTGCAGAGCCCAAATTTCTTTCTCTGATGCCTGGCTTTCTGATGAATTTGAATGTATCTTGTTCCCAAATCGAGCTGTGACCAGTAACATGAATTACTTAGAGAATGGGACATGATAGAACAAGCCTTGCGGATAGATATGGTTTAGTTTCTGCTTGTGCAAACATGGGCACAAAACTAATCCTTACTGGAGTGAGGACTGTGCTGCCATGCCCTGTGCTCTGTGACAGTGAGTAGCATGAATGTTTCACAGGATTAAGTTGATGCGCTCATCGCTTCTACAAGATCACCTCTGGCTGCCAGAAATGCGACGTGATTACCAATATTGAACTTTAGTTGGTGCGTTTCAGTAAGACTATTTTCTTAAATAATATTAAAATAGAAAATGAGACTTTATTGAATGTTCTCCCAAGGTTCACGATGGGTATTCTTGGCGTAAATATCTAGTGTGTGGCACACGGCCGCACAAAAGTTTCCTCTTCACCTAGCCTTTCTATCATTTTTTTTCTTTTTCCATTTTGACAAAAAAATTGTTGAAAAGATAATTATTTCAAGTGTTTATGGTCTCAAACTGCTGTATACTTTTTTAATTAGTTCAGTGTAATAAATTATATTTCAATAGGCAAGCTGTGTTTTTATGAAATTAAATTTAGGAGTGAAAATGTTTCCATAATTTTCATTGGTTCTTCAAGGTTGTGGAAGAATTGCTATGTATTAACTGCTTTTATGTAATTTGTCCACAAGTCTTTAGTCGAGTCGATACAGTTTGATTCTATAAAGTGGGTGATAAAAATACTCTTGTCCAGTTTTGGATTCATTGTTTGTGATCAAATAAGTTAAATCATACAATGTGATAAAAAAGTGCTGATCTGTCAGTTATGTAAGGGATGCTCTGCCTTTTATTTTTTTTAAATATATAATAAAAATTTTAGGAATGCTTGTTGAACTAATGTTTAATCATGGCTGGGAAACACCTTTTCTATATAGAAATGCTTTGATTCACCATGTGTTCAAGTAATTCAGTGTATTAAAACACTGAAAACTATGACTGGCAAATTTTGCCTCCATGTTTTGTGGGTCATTTGAACTTGGGGTGCCATCAGACAAAATATATAAATGACTATTTAATAATGTGATTTCCTCCAGTAAACCTGCCGTCACATTATAGTACTTTATATTAACACCAGTACTGTATTTTTTCATCTGTTACTGGTACATACAAAATTGTCTACAAATGAGTATGCAGACCAGGGGTTTGTCAAATGTTATTGTGAAGAAACAATCACAAGTGTTAAGTAGTTTCCCAGAAACAATTGAAAAATAACTAATATCAACATGAGTTGTATCTTTTTCATTTTTTCCTCATTGAAGCTGCACATAACTTGAATGGAATACTGTATTGAGCTGTGAGCAGTATTGATAAGAGGTTCTGTGTAGACCTTGAGGTTATCTTGAGATGATTTCGGGGTTTTTTTAGTGTCCCCGCGGCCCGGTCCTCGACCAGGCCTCCACCCCTAGGAAGCAGCCTGTGACAGCTGACTTAACACCCAGGTACCTATTTAACTGCTAGGTAACAGGGGCATAGGGTGAAAGAAACTCTGCCCATTGTTTCTCGCCAGCACCTGGGATCAAACCCAAGACCACGAGTCCAGCGTGCTATCCGCTCGGTCGACTGGCTCCCTATTCCAAGTATAGTAAATTGTGACTTCTGATTGATCTGGTCATTGTTGATAATTCCTAGAATCACCACCAGGTATTTGAATAAATGTAATTTTCTCTAAAAGTACTGAAATTTCAGAGAAATTATTTTGCCAAGATAATATAGTTAACTACTCTACAACAAAAGAGACCAAAAGAAGTAATGCAATAGTGCACTTACACTTAATTTCCTAAGTGTGTGCATGAGCTGTTTTCAGGTAGTCATAGGATGCTTCTGCTCCACTCTCCACGTGATTTGCATCCTGTTTGGATCATAGACCACCTACTTAATGGACAGCTGTGTATGTGGATGGGCAAGTAAGTAATTATCAAAAGAAGGCACCAAACCAGGAAGGCTATGTAAGTAAGTAATTATCAAAAGAAGGCACCAAACCGGGAAGGCTATGTAGCACCATCAAATGTGCGGAATAATCAGAGGGCGCTAAACATCACCAAGGATGACAATACGAGAACGCAGTACGGCGAATGATATCAAAAGTATCCGAGTCGCCAAGAATTCTATTGAGGGACAGGCGACCGCGAGGGGCGGTCGGAAAGCAAAACACGCTCGTCCTGGAAGTCAGGACATTAAAGTACATGCACGACCGTAAGAGGGACAATATGGAGCAGGGCGGCGCTCCAAGTGACCATGGGTTAAGCAAGTATGGCCAATACACAACCTTGCCAGAGCTGTTTCCCATCGCCGGTTACAGTGGTAGCAGGACGGCCACGAGGAGAGAGAACATTTAAGAGTGCGTAGTTTGTTACCAGTAACAGACGACCAAGAAGCCTGCTAACGGGCAAGGATGGAGGAATGGA
The DNA here is from genome assembly GCF_040958095.1 of Procambarus clarkii. Lineage (NCBI taxonomy): Eukaryota > Metazoa > Arthropoda > Malacostraca > Decapoda > Cambaridae > Procambarus > Procambarus clarkii. The sequence continues at coordinate 7,468,415 of NC_091178.1, forward strand.
TAACCAGGTAAAAGTCGGAATATGGAATACCTTTACGAGAGATGGGACAAGAGCGGACAGCTTCCGCACGCTCATTTAAAGACACCAATATGGCTGGGAACCCAACAAAATTCAACCGACTTAAATTTACTGTGAACAAGAAACAGCCAATGCTGGATCTCGACAACTACTGGATGAACCGGATTAAAGGACCCGAGAGCCATGAGGGCACTACGCGAGTCAACAACAACTACAAAGGAAGACTGACAACGAGAAAGCAGGAGACGAAGAGCATAGAGAATAGCATAAAGCTCCACTGTAAAGATGCTAGTCTCCGGAGGTAAGTGACACATATAAGTGCGATCAGGAAAAACAACAGAGTTGCCAATACCGTCTGCAGACTTAGACTCATCAGTGAAGACAGAAATGGAGCGGGAGAAGAAAAGTGCCCAAGTAAGTAATTATCAAAAGAAGGCACCAAACCGGGAAGGCGGGCGCTAAATATCACCAAGAATAATCAGCGGGCGCTAAATATCACCAAGGATGCCAATATGAGAACAAAAACGCATAAGGCGAACGATATCAAAAGTATCCGAGTCGCCAAGAATTCTATTGAGGGACAGGTGACTGCGAGGGGCAGTCGGAAAGCAAGACACATGCTCGTCCTGGAAGTCAGGACACGCACGACCGTAAGAGGGACAATGCAACTAAGACAATAAGCAGCAGGGCGGCGCTCCATCAAGTGACCATGAGTTAAGCGAGTATGGCCAATACGCAACCTCGCCAGAGCTGTTTCCCATCGCTGGTTACGGTGGTAGGAGGATGGCCATGAGGAAACACAACATTTAAGAGTACGAAGTTTGTTACCAGTAACAGAACCAAGAAGCCTGCCAACGGGTAAGGACGGAGGAATGGATAACTGGGTAAAAGTCGGAATACGGAATACCTTTATGAGAGATGGGATAAGAGCGGACAGCTTCCTTGGCGGCAGCATCCACACGCTCATTTAAAGACACACCAATATGGCTGGGAACCCAACAAAACTCAACCGACTTAAATTTACTGCGAACAAGAAACAGCCAATGCTGGATCTCGACAACTACTGGATGAACCGGATTAAAGGACCCGAGAGCCATGAGGGCACTACGAGAGTCAACAACAACTACAAAGGAAGACTGACAACGAGAAAGCAGGAGACGAAGAGCATAGAGAATAGCATAAAGTTCCGCTGTAAAGATGCTAGTCTCCGGAGGCAAGCGACACATATAAGTGCGATCAGGAAAAACAACAGAGTAGCCAACACTGTCCGCAGACTTAGACCCATCAGTGAAGACAGAAACAGAGCGGGAGTGAGAAGAAAAGTGCTCAAGGAAAATGCGTTTTAGAACCGTAAGAGGGGTAAAAGCTTTAGTGATGCGGGTGAAGGATGTACAAAACTGCGGAAGGGGGACTCTCCACGGGGGCAAAGAAGGAACAACACGAGGAGAAACATTAGAAACCCGAACGGAAAGAGAATCCTGTAAGCGAGATAACCGGACAGAAAGAGGGAGGTGGTGAAGAGGAACAGGAACCGCAGGAGGGGTAAAAGTTAAAGCACGACAGAGGCGAGAGGATGTTGTAAGGACTGCGCAAGATAGTGAAGACAGTAGCGTCACGGCGGTCCTGGAGAGAGGAAGCCAGTGTCAACATACAAGCTAAGGACGGGAGTCAAACGAAAGGCACCAGAACCAAGGCGCAACCCAGTATGGTGCAAAGCATCAAGACGGCGAAGAGTAGAAGGAGAAGCAAACGAGTAAGCAGGGCAACCATAATCGAGCTTAGGCAGGATGAGAGAGGAATGTAAAGCAAGGAGAGTGCGCCTATCCGCTCCCCAAGAAGTATGGGACAATACCCGAAGGAGGGTAAGGGCCTTGGAGCACTCAACACGGAGGTAAGAGATATGGGGAGACCAAGACAAACGAGTGTCAAGGAATAACCCCAAAAGCTTCGTACTCAAGGGGATGATCATAAAGTGACAAAGGGACGGAGAACAACCCGTTTCCAAGTAAGAGTCATGACACAAGTCTTAGTAGTAGAGAACTTGAAGCCATGATCGGTGGCCCAGAGGAAACAGTAGGGGGGTGCCAATTACAGTGGAACACCGGTTTCAAACTCTGTAAGATCTAGATAAAGGATGAACGAAAGACACAAGAGTCAAGAAACCTGAGGATGGTGCAGAGCATCAAGACAAAGGATCGAGGATGAAGCTGTGACATAAGTGAGGGAGTCGTAGCCTAGTTTAGGCATGAGAAGGAAGGAGTGCAAACTGAGGAGCCAGTTTTGAAGGTAAGTGGTATGAGGCAACTAAGACTAGTGTGTGTTTTCCATGGAGTGACAAGGTGAGGAACTACATGCTTCGGTACCAGTAACAAAACATATTTTAGCTGGGGAGAACTGAATGCCATAATTGGTAGTGCAAAGGGACACTTGATCAAAAGTTGTAATGAGGTATGTGCATTTCAAGGGTTAAGCCTATCAAAAGTCAATGTACATGAATAGGATAGTAGAATACAGTACTGAAATTCATATCTAGAAGCATTAGCAATAACATCTAATAACCTAACCCACATATATGAAGGGAAAGTGGCAGCATTTTGGTGTATCCTGGAACCTCATAAGTAAAAAAAAGAGCGAGGATGCCATTATAATGCAAGAAAATAGGCAAGATGTAAGTAAATAAAGTGAAGCATGAAAATCTAAAGGCAGCTCTCTGCAAGATGAAAGAAAAATTAAGAGAAAGGAAGTACTAGTAATTATCGAAACAGGGCACCAAGTCGGGGAGACTGTAGCACCATCAGAGGTGCAGGATATTTAAAAGATGCTAAATATCACTAAGGATGCCAATATAAGAACAAAAGGAAGTGCTTGCTTGCTCTCTAATTTTGTTTTTACTTAGATTTGCACCCCCCCCCCATTCCATCCCAAAGCCATATACTGATCCCTTCCAAGTGCTACTGTAGTCGTAATGGCTTGGCACCTTTTCCTGCTCGTTCCCGTTCCCTTCCTGCTTTTTCTTTTCCTTTCATCTCAGGGAGCTGCCTTGAACTAGTTTTCATGCTTTACCTTTCCATTTAAGACTGGCAGAGGCTCTATTGTTGGCTTTCAGTACTCACCTAGTTATGCTTGCGGGGGTTGAGCTCTGGCTCTTTGGTCCCGCCTCTCAACCGTCAATCAACAGATGTACAGGTTCCTGAGCCTATTGGGCTCTATCATATCTACACTTGAAACTGTGTATGGAGTCAGCCTCCACTACATTATTTCCTAATGCATTCCATTTGTCAACCACTCTGACACTAAAAAAGTTCTTTCTAATATCTCTGTGGCTCATTTGGGCACTCAGTTTCCACCAGTGTCCCCTAGTGCGTGTGCCCCTTGTGTTAAATAGCCTGTCTTTATCAACCCTGTCGATTCCCTTGAGAATCTTGAATGTGGTGATCATGTCTCCCCTAACTCTTCTGTCTTCCAATGAAGTGAGGTTTAATTCCCGTAGTCTCTCCTCGTAGCTCATACCTCTCAGCTCGGGTACTAGTCTGGTGGCAAACCTTTGAACCTTTTCCAGTTTAGTCTTATGCTTGACTAGATATAGACTCCATGCTGGAGCCGCATACTTCAGGATTGGTCTGACATATGTGGTATATAATGTTCTGAAAGATTCCTTACACAAGTTTCTAAAGGCCGTTCTTATGTTAGCCAACCTGGCATATGCTGCTTATGTTATCCTCTTGATATGAGCTTCAGAGGACAGGTCTGGCATGATATGAACCCCCAGGTCTTTCTCTCTCTCTGACTCTTGAAGTATTTCATCTCCCAAATGATACCTTGTATCTGGTCTCCTGCTTCCTACCAAATTCTTCATTACATTACATTTGCTTGGGTTAAACTCTAACAGCCATTTGTTCCACCATTCTTGCAACTTGTCCAGGTCCTCTTGAAGCCTCAAGCTGTTCTCCTCTGTCTTAATCCTTCTCATAATTTTGGCATCGTCAGCAAACATTGAGTGTGTTGGTATGTTTCTGGTTATATGGTGGTTTGCAGGGTGGTCCTGTTTGGCCTATCACCAATGACAGACAAAAAGAGGTAAAAGGAATGCCAAGCCACCACCTAGAGCACATGAGGTGACTTGGTAAGAAGACAGTCATAAATGTGACAAAATCCACCATTGTACGCTTTACAGCGAGAGGTACATCTGACATAAAAAATCCTCATTGTAGGAGCCATTGAGGAATGTTTCCTGACCACTACTCTGAAAGATATTTTGGTTCAAAGATGTGCAGAACCAAGGAACCAGAAGGAAAAAGACAGATCTCACTACTGCAAATGCCTCGTAATCCAGGAATGATGCAACCTTACCTACCAACACTGAAATTTCTTTTAGTTGTCTCTCAAAGAGCCTTCATAAGTAGTGAATACAGTATATATGTCTTGAGGTCCTTTTTCTATGCATGGGATAGAGAGTGGGTTTCCACACAAGCTCAAGCCAATCTCACAAAGACTCATTTCAGAGGTACACTTTGCTGTGCAACATTACCACCTAGTTGAGTCGATACCATTAACTTCACATTTTCCGAGGTCTGGTGTTTGGGTGTGTACTGTGTATCACTTCCTTGCCTGGTCTGTACAGTAGTTTTCCTCCTGTACCTTCCCATTCTCGGAGCAGGCATAGCTGCAATTACTTCTGAGCCGCAGCCAGTTTATGTAACTTTCCCGAGTGCTTGACTCCGAGTGCTCTTGGTGCTGGATAGACACTACCTGTCTCTACCATTCTGCCTGCTGGGTATTGAATTGTTTCCATCAGAGTCTAATATCTGTCCTCACTTAACTCATGTTAAGCCCCCTTCAGTCAGTGGCACATTAGGCAAGACTGCATTATGGGATAGGATATCACAAATAGGATGCTAAAAAATTCAGATAGGTCCCAGGTACCGTACTGAAGCCAGGACTAGCCGCCCAAAATGACGCGAGACAAAGACTCCGCAAAACCTGCTGCAGGGCAGTACCAGGAAACAAGTAGCCGAGGCTATTTGCCCAAAGTGCCGTTGGGATGATGGGCAAATAGCCTCGACTACCATCCTCTTTGGTACGGTCACTGATGGTCGAGTGGTTAAGGTCTCCTGTACACCAGTTGCATAGTGCTCTGGGCAGTATGGGTTCGAGTCACTTCTGGAGTGTGGAGTTTTCAGACGCATATATGCCTGGGGACCATTCAAGCTTGTTCGCATTTGTGTTGCTCACATGGCCCCACAAAATGAGGTGATTTGATGAAATAACTATGCCTAAGGTCACCACCAAGTGCCGTCGGGACGGTGGGGGAAAGAGCCTCAGCTCCCATCGTCTTTTGTACGGTCACGGTTGGTCAAGTGGTTAAGGTACCAGATATGCCAGTTGCATAGTGCCCTTGGCTGTCTAGGTTTGAGTCACTTCTGGGGTGTGGAGTTTTCAGTTGCATATATGCTTGGGGACCATTCAAGCTTGTTCGCATATTATATATATATATATATATATGTATATATATATATATATGTATATATATATATATATATATATATATATATATATATATATATATATATATATATATATATATATATATACACACACACACACACACACACATAAATACAGTACAGTGCATTAATATTTATTTATATATACACGCACACATACGTTAGGCTTATATAGAAGTCCCCCCCCATGGTTGAATTACTGATCCTCTCAGAATGCAACCCCATAAATAGCTGACCAACTCCTGGATAAGTACTTACAGCTAGGTGAACAGGGGCACAAGGTGATAGGAAATACAGTATGTCCAATCATTTTTGTCATGCCTGGGATTCGAACCTGGAATTCTTGATTGTGAATCAAGAATGAACCTGACTGTACTACCAGGACCCCTGGTATCATAATTATAATTCTAAATTATAATTACCTTAAAGTCAAGAGTGGATTGCAAGTCCAGAAGAGGGACGTTCCTCTGGTCAACACCAAGGTCATGAATATGCGGCTGGCTAAGCAAGACCTTGGGTCACCTGAGCTGCCCTATGTTATTTCTGGTATAACTGGTAAAATAGGACGCTGGATACTCAATTTCCTGTCGAACAGAACACAAAGAGTAATAGTCAATCAAGTAAAATCAAGTCCGAGCGCAGTTAAAAGCTCTGTGCCTCAAGGTACAGTCCTTGCACCACTGCTGTTCCTTATTCTCATATCAGATATAGACAAAAACACAAGTCACAGCTTCTTGTCATCCTTTGCAAATTATAAAAAAATCAGCATGAAAAATTACCTCTGCTGAAGACATTGAAAAACTACAAACAGACATTAACAAAGTTTTCGACTGGGCAGCAGAAAATAACATGATGTTTAACGGTGATACATTCCAGGTACTCAGATACGGCAAAAATAAGGATCTGAAACATAATACAGGGTACAAAACACAATCGAATCTGCCCATAGTAGGAAAACAGCATGTCAAGGATTCGGGAATAATGATGTCCGACGACCTAACGTTTAGGGAGCATAGCCAAGCAAGTATTGCGTCAGCCAGAAAAATGATAGGATGGGTTACGAGAACCTTCAAGTCCAGGGATCCCATCACAATGGTTGTACTCTTCAAATCACTTGTGTTGTCCCGTCTTGAGTACTGCTCAGTACTCACTTCCCCCTTCAGAGCAGGAGAGATTGCTGAAATAGAGGGAATACAGAGAACATATACGGCACGCATAGACGAGATAAAGCACCTAAATTATTAGGATCGTCTAAAAGCTCTCCAAATGTACTCATTAGAAAGGAGACGAGAGATACCAAATAATATACACATGGAAAATACTGGAGGGACAGGTCCCAAATCTCCACAGTAAAATAACAACGTACTGGAGTGAACGACATGGAAGAAAATGCAGAATAGAACCAGTGAAGAACAGAGGTGCCATAAGCACAATCAGAGAACACTGTATGAACATCAGGGGTCCGCGGTTGTTCAACGTCCTCCCAGCGAGCATCAGAAATATTGCCGGAACAACCGTGGACATCTTCAAGAGGAAACTAGATTGTTTTCTTCAAGGAGTGCCGGAGTGCCGGACCAGCCGGACTGTGGTGGGTATGTGGGCCTGAGGGCCGCTCCAAGCAACAGCCTGGTGGACCAAACTCTCACAAGTCAAGTCTGGCCTCGGGCCGGGCTTGGGGAGTAGAAGAACTCCCAGAACCCCATCAAGCAGGTATGTTAGCAGGTAGGTATGTTATGGCAGGAATTTCCCCACTGTAAAAGTTTTTTCCATTATTTTCATTGGGGTTACAATTTGTCAAAGAAGTTGTTTGTTTGGAGCATCTTCGCTCTACGGTGGGTTTTTGTGGTTTCTGTGGTTATCTTTGATCCTCGGGGCTCCTTTTTGTCTCTTTGCGCAGATCAGTCTTGTCTCTGATAGGCACTCTTAGAGCGAAGGCCTGGTGTATCTAGGAAACCCTCCCATACAATATACTTTTGTAGAGCTAGATTCAAACAAACAACATACACCAAAATGTTATCACAACACCACACACTATGCAGCCATCTGTTGGTTGTAGGATGAATATTTATGGCAGAAGAAGCCTGCCAAGATCATCCTGCTGTCCAAAACAAGGACGTACTTTCCTATACAAAATATTGTTGATTTTGTCATGCAAATTTAATGCATTATAATATGTATCAAGAATATCTGAAATCTGCCCGAAACGCTTTGTGTAATAGTGGCTTTAGGCATTGTATGTACTAGCTCTATCCATAAATCCATCAACTTTGTATCTTACCTTGTATGTACCTTACCTGAATAAAAATTTATTTGTTATTTATTTATTTATAATATCAGGTATTAAAAATCTGAGCACAATATTGAAATATGGTTGGGCCAAGTAGGAAGGGGTACCTCCCTAGTTTGGCAACAATCATAACACCAGTACTTTAATCTCAGCACTCGACATTTTAACATACAGCAACTGTGAAATCTTTTCACAATTTGCATCAAACTATATTATTAGCAGCACTCTGAAACAAATATACAACTGCAATTCTTGAACTTATCTTTTATGTCAGATTTAATATCACAGCATTCAATGATTGTCCTATAGAATAATTTTGACTCCAACAATAGAGGTTAAAATGGGGAAGCACATTTCACAATTCAGAAAATACATCAATAACATTTGAAACTAAAGTAAGAGACTACCAGTCATTAAAAGATTGGTAGATGCACTGTTGGCAGAGAAACAGATCATTGGCAAGTTTATGTTGTAAATGAAACAATAAATCATACATTCAGACACACACCCTTTGTAATTTCTAGACAACAACACTTTTTTTAACGAGTAAGAGACATGGGGATGTGCACTGTTACAGACTAAAGCTGCTCTGAATACATTAAATTTGTTAAATTAACTTGTTTTGTTACATTCTCCTTTTATGATGTTATGTTAATTATAGTTCCAGTGCTCTCAATACAATAAAATAATTTATCGTTTAGAGATGACTGGTACTATGACATCTTCAAATAAATCTAATGAACTACAATTTGCCATCCAACTTCTTAATTCGGCAATATTTTCTACCTGGCATACTTCAAAATCCATGAACTTCTTGTGATGACAACCTTGGTAAAGCACAGACAACAACCGTTCTTTACATGGTTTGCCCGATGAGTCAACATCCACGCACTGAGTTCTGTTCCTCTGGAGATATATCTGACAGAGATAGTAAACCCACATTAAATTTTGGTTGAGGATATTGTAACTAGATTTGTTGAAATTTGGGGCAAGGAGTGTTTTGTAAACTTCTTTCAGCCCTTTCAACAGGGAATGGAACAATTAGCTCATGAATTAACAGTGGTACTAAAACTATTGTATTAAGAAAACAATGCTATACATATGAGGAAAATGCAACATGCTGTACCAGAACTCTTCTTTCTCTTTAACTAGTACTATTGTTAAATTTTTATAATTTATGTCCATTATATACACTTCACTCTTCCACTGCAGAATTTTTTCAGCGATCATCCACCCAGTGCGGATTTTCTTGGAAAATTACAAAAATCATTCATTATTTACCCGAGGGGTCGCCATCTCTCTAGTGGCCTCGACAGGGAAAGGAAACCAGTGATTTGTCATAGGTTCCCCATTGTTCCAGAGGAATTTTTCCAACTGGATTTTGAACTGAATCATTTAAAATCTTGGCATTTACAACTACAGTATAGCAGGCAGGTGATTCCATGGGTTTATAACACTGAGTGAAAAAGCATCTCTTGTTTTCTGTCCTAGGGTAACTTGTTGAGCTTAACTTGTTGCTGTTGCCTCTTGTAAGTGTTGCATCTGTGACCATTTTAAATGACCACTTCATTTAAAGAAGTGGTCTGGATTAATATCTTAAACTTGTTTAGTATTTTAAAAGTCTCAATTAGATCAACCCTCTTATACAGTATCTGGTTTGTAATTTTATAATGTGGCACCTCAATCTTGGTATGAGTGTCTTAACAGTCTCCGTGGTGTAGTGGTAAGACACTCGCCTGGCGTTCCGCGAGCGCTATGTCATGGGTTCGTATCTTGGCCGGGGAGGATTTACTGGGCGCAATTCCTTAACTGTAGCCTCTGTTTAACGCAACAGTAAAATGTGTACTTGGATGAAAAAAACGATTCTTCGCGGCAGGGGATCGTATTCCAGGGACCTGCCCGAAACGCAACGCGTACTAGTGGCTGTACAAGAATGTAACAACTCTTGTATATATCTCTCAAAAAATTTAGTTAAGGGATGTTTTTTGTCGCCCATTGTTAAATTTTCTCCAGAGCAGACATATTCTTTTGAAGACGAGGTGCTCATGGTTAAATACAATAGTCCAAATGGAGGAACATCAGATGCTTGTGCAGTTGAATAACCACATTTGTCTTTGAAGTCTTAAGATTTGTTTGACTATTCCTAAGGTTTGGTGGTGTTTTTTTGTTTTTTTATACTGCACCTCCCAACCACTTGGGCTAGATGGTAGAGTGAAAGTCTCCCTTCATGCAGATCATCATTCAATCCCCGACCATCCAGGTGGTTGGGCACCATTCCTTCCCCTCTGTCCCATCCCAAAATCCTTATCCTGATCCCCCCAAGTGCTATATAGTCATAATGGCTTGGTGCTTTCTCCTGATAGTTGCTCTTCCCACTTGTGAAACTTTCAATGGCTGGTGGATCTTAGATCTCTTAGGTCTTTTTCATCAATTTCCTGTATTGTAGTGTTGTTGATTTGATAGTTGCAATGTGCATTCTTATGTATTACACTACATGCAAAGTTTTGCATTTTTCAATATTAAAAGGCATTTGCCAATCTCCCAACCATTTGTGAGGTTCAAGTAGATTTGTAAGGTCTCAATATAATTTTTGTTTCCTACTTATGTTCTTTGTCATCTAAAATTCTGATGATGATGATGTTTGTAATTTTCTTATCTGTCAGTGATGTACACTATATGACACAAAGGGTTGGTCCCACAATGGAACCTTTATGTACTCCACTTGCCACATTTTCCCAGTCAGATTCATTTCTATTTAGGATGACCCTTTGCTTTAACAAAGGGTCATCCTAAATGGTTTTAACTATTGATTTATCCATTCTAGTATTTTACCATTTATTTCATCGATTTTTAATTTCCTTGCCAGATCAAGAAATATAAATAAAGATTACATCAAATCAAATCTCTTAGTTCAGTTTTAATTACTATATTTCTATGTAAAGCTGCCATATTAATGTAATTCTGTTATTAATATAGAGCACTGTTTGTGGAAATAAAAATTAAATTATATGCACCATAAAAATATCAGGTACCACAACACTTTGTATAATTTGATTGGGGGGCTCATCCCATATGATCTGAACTGGTAAGTGATAACTATTTAAAATGTAATACAAACACTACATTTATATTTTTTCTAGCTTATTCTATTTCCATAATATAAAAAATTCAGTACATGTACAGTACTGTACTAAATAACATTATTTATCTGTACTGCTGTACTGTATTTTGACTAATCTGTGCCCCACAAAAACTGGAGCTTCACAACCATTCATATCAAGTAGGATTAACTGACATTAGAATACATACCTTCATATTTTCCTCATTCCCTTGTAAAATAATAAATATCCAATGCACACAGAATATTATCCGTCCGAATAGGTCCAACTCTTCACACCAGCTTTTTATTGTTTTAAGGTATCTTGTTTTATTCTGCATGTGGTCTAGGTGCAGTACACATGTTATAGGTCCTGCAAGTACACTTGCGTGGTTCACAATTTGATTCAAATGAAACCAAATACAGTACTAATAACTTACATTTACCATTAATGTTTTCTAACAAATATTAAAAATAACCTTTCACTAACTGAAGAAACAGTAGAAACAATATGTACATGAAATAACATTGTTACTATACAGTATTCCTAACTGAATAAAACAAGAATATCAAACCTGGGGACCAAGCTTTCCAGCTTAGATTCTTTATATTCCATACTTATAATGGATGAAAAACCACCATTGAATGTAATGAAATGCCTCTTCTCTGATGGGTCCTCGGTGGCTTCATGTTGCTATCCACCTGGATAGCTCTGGCACAATTTGAGTGACACCAGTCCGTTGCGAGTCATTATGAGTCTACAGGGGACCAGAGGTCAAAACCTGGTGCCTCTATAAAGGCACAGGAAACTTTAGTCTACAGGGGACCAGAGGTCAAAACCTGGTGCCTCTATAAAGGCACAGGAAACTTAAGATACAAGATCACTCAGACCAAGAAAATAATATCAGAAGCAACACAAAACCCACCAAGCTGAACTACCCAGCAGAAACTGAGCCCCCAGGAACAAGGAACCAAAAATACTGGGTTGACAGACAAAGCGACACCCAGGGCACACAAAGAATGGCAAACTGCAGTACCCAGACAAAGAAAGATATGAACCCTGGGCAGAAGGAACCAAGACCCAAAACCAAAGGACCCCTATGGAACACCACAATCATACTACTGTACTGTACTTGTATAATGACACTACAGTATCATCAGCATTGGTAGTACTGTACAATGTATTGTACTGTACATTGTATTAGTAAGTACATTGGTAGTACTGTACAGAAGAGGTTAGAGACATTAAATATGCCTAAACTAGAAGATCAAAGAAAAAGATGCGATATGATCACTACGTACAAAATAGTAACATAAATCGATAAAATTGATAGGGAAGAATTCCCGAGACCTAGAACTTCAAGAACAAGAGGTCATAGATATAAACTAACTAAACAAAGTTGCTGAAGAAATACATATAAGAAAATTCACTTTCGCAAACACAGTGGTAGATGGTTGGAACAAGTTAGGTGAGAAGGGGGTGGAGGCCAAAACCGTCAGTAATTTCAAAACGTTATATGACAAAGAGTGCTGGGAAGACGGGACACCACGAGCGTAGTTCTCATCCTGTAACTACACTTAGGTAATTACAAAGACCCTCTCATCAACACTGGTAGTACAATGATCCCATCATCCACATTGGTGAGTACAATGACCCCAGCACCATCACTAGTAAGTACAGTACAATGACCATCATCAACACTGGTGGGTATATTAGTTTAAAATCTTTAGCAAGTATGTGTTGGTAGATTAAAGTGGCAAGAGAACTTATGAAAAGGTTTTGTGAAATGTATGGGGGACACAACAGTTATGTGGAGTCCATTCCAATTTTGCAATTTAAATTTATTTTGTGCAATATTGATTCGTTTGCAATTTTCCTGGATCACATCCCACATTAATTTAATTTTAAGGGAAATTAATGTATAAAATCATTATATAAATAATCATGAGTTTACACACAAGACTACAACACCTTTACTTGTGTCGTTTTCTAATGTAGGTGTATTCCGAGGTGTTCCTCTAATGTCTTCGTTTTCTTGTAAAGCTGTGAGAAGGTTCAGAATCATTGGTGCTCCACAGCATGACTCCGCAATATTTTTCAAAAAGGTTTTCACGCTGTCGCACTCCACGCGTGTCAACGAGGAGCACTGGAAGTGATTACATTTAATAAGTAACCATCAGAACAAAAAATATACATATTAATATAATGCAACATGCAAATGATTTTCTTATTAATGCATTACATTCAGAGGGGTTTCTATATTTCTGTATTCAAATAAATCAACCTGAAAGTGTCAAAATGATAATGCTTTCTTTGACATATCATAAAGAAACAAAAGAAGTTATATTGCTCAATTTTCATGACACTTTTCAATGACACTTTTTTCATATTTAAATATTTAAAGTTCAAGCTAATATAATAAGGCACTTATTCCAAAGCTAGTGAATGGAAGTTTTTTGGAAGAAAGAACAAAAGTGTTAAAATTATAAGGAATCCCTATTATGGGACAAAGATAAATTGAAAATAATTAAAATATTTTTTTAAATAGCCTGTACAAGAAATGTAAAATGTCAATGTTTAATGTTTGCTAACACAAAAAACTAATAAAATGGAATGTGCTAATTTCTTACTTAAAAAACTACCATAACATTTCAGTATTACCGTAAAGGCCTTACCTGTACAGACACTGACGGAGGTTCATTGGGATAAGAGTTTGCAGACAAATTAAACACTACAGTTATCTTCAAGTCTGGACTGGCTATCGGGCTTGTTGTAACCGCAAATTCTACAGAAGAGATATCTATGGCAAATACCGATTAATTAATGTACAGTATACCATATGAGGGGGGGTATCATCTGCTAAAATGATCAACTCTGTTTAGACTTTATCAGCAGCAATCCACTATCATTAATAGTTATCAGCAGCAATCCACTAATTAATAATTATCAGCAGCAATTCACTATCATTTCTTTACCTACATGAATATTTTGCTCTGATAAACTCCAATTGAGCCGAAAACACGTTTAGCATTTTCTATTTTTCACACGTGGTTTTTCTGCATAGTACTTGGATCAGTGTTTTTTGTGATCATTGTGTATGTATGTAATAAAAATAATGTTTTTATTTTTTTTTGTGTTTTATTTATATATATACAAGAATTCTTACATTCTTGTACAGCCACTAGCACGCATAGCATTTCAGGCAAGTCCTTAATCCTAATTTCCCCCTGAATATGACCCGCCAAATCGTTTTAACAACTAGGTACCCATTAACCGCTGGGTGAACAGAGGCTACAGTTATAGATTGGCTCCCAGTCAATCCTCCCTGGCCAGGATATGAACCTAGGCCAAAGCGCTCACAAAACGCCAGGCGAGTGTGTTTTACCACTTCGCCACAGGGACTGCTTAAGATATAACAAACAAGGAGCAACAGTTTCAAGCTCAACAAGCCACAATGCAGGACTGAAAATAGATGCTTTTTCACCCAGAGGATTGTAAATCCAGGGACCCGCCAACTCACCGAAGTCATAAATGCCAAAACTCTGTTAAAATTTTAAAATCCATCTAGAAGAAATCATCCATACACACATACATATTTGTGTTCTTAATGTAATATGATAATATTATTTGAAATCAACCAATTTATAGAAATATTTAAAAATAACAAATATTTTACCTGTTAGGCAAATTGGGCCTTGCACACTAGGCCAAGTAGTGTGTTCTAGCTATTAGGTATAACATATATATATGTCATATCTAATAGCCAGACATAATAACACCTAACCATCAAAGAGCATCTCCTGGCTGATCTAGACAGAGCCGCAGAAAAGCACAGTTTAGATACAGAGCCAGAAAGGCTGAAGCCTAATAAAGTTCATTGCCCAAAATAGATATGACATCTGTCCACATAAATTGCTGAGCATCAACCTATATGATCTTTCCCAAACTATGAGAGGATTCATAATTAATAATAATAATAATATTTATTAGCTTCCACAAAAAGAGGTTTGAAATGCCCATAAAAATTATACTGTATAAAGTTATCAGCAAATAAAAGAATCTTTCCCTCACTAATCGTGTCAATTATATGAACATAATTACTGTAGCCTCCTACCCTTTGAGTGTAGAGAAAACTCATTTTCCCTGCAGAATATGGCTTCAATGGCCTCAAGTTCTTCATAAATCTGGTCCAGGAGTTGCGTGGTGACCGCCGGCCGGGTCGGACGTTCCTGAGGTCTCTCCGCACTGGCTGGTGTTTACGTTGGGTGATCGCTTGTTTGCCCTGCTGGTGGTGGTTTGCCACTGACGGGGTGACGTTTGCTTCGCCATGGGGACGTTTCGCCCTCCATTGCAGAGGACGCTGTCAGCTGGTCTGGCGTTTACGGTGCCGGTGGACCATCCATTGGTTGGTGTTGCCCTAGTGGACGTGCTGCAGGTGCAGCTGTCTGACCTGGTGGGCATCCAGCTGCTTCAGGGCCACCGTGCTGTGGTCAAGTTCCGCCTCCAGGCTGCCTTTCAGGCGTTTCTCGAGCGGTGTGAGGGGCGTGTTTACCCTCTCCCTGCTACTGCTGGCTCCGTTAAGGTAGTGAACCTTAGTGTCACCTTGACGTCTGTGACGGTGCATGGTGCCCCCTTCGAATTTCAGGACGACTTTTTAACCTCCTGTTTCGAGCGGTTTGGGACAGTGTTGAGTGTTCGTTGGAACAAGGTCGTTGCCGGGCACTGTGTTGGTATGCTTGACGGCTCCCGCACCCTGACGATGTCGCTGAAGGGTAGTGTACCGTCGTCGATGTCCGTGTTGGGATACACGCTCCGCTGCCAGTATCGGGGTCAACCGCGCACCTGTTATCGGTGTGGTCACGAGGGTCATCTGGCTGCTGCGTGCGACGTGGGAGCGACTGGTCGTGTGCATGTTCTTCGTGCGGAGGATTTTCCGCCCCTGTTGCGTTCGGGCGGTGTGGGTGCTGTGCCTGAGGCGCCTGACTGCCTGTCTGCTGCTCCGCCTGTTGAGAAGAGCTCTACGGCCTGTGCGACACGTCTCGTGCCAGCTGTGGCCCCTGGGGTTGTTGAGCCGGTGTGTGAGGGTGTCGGGCTGTCGCCTGAGCTGTGTGTCGTGCAAGGTGTCCCGGTGGAGGTTCATGTTCCGCCCCCGCCTGTGGATGTGTTACCGGCTCCCGGGGACGCGGGTTCTGCCGTTTTGGAGGGGGTGCTTCGGCGTGGTGAGGTGCCTGCCGTGCCTGAGTGTGTTGCCTCCTGTAGTTCTGCTCTCCCCATTCCTTTGCAGAAGCGTGCGCGTCGGTGTTCTGAGGCTGTTTCCGTGGATGATGTAGACAGTGTGGGTGATGTGGCCTCTGTGGACTCTTCGGACGGTGCGGGTGTGGCCTGTGTGGGTATGACGGTGGAGGCTGTGCCTGCGGCGGGGCCTGCAGGGCGTGGTGTGGTGCGGCCTGTCTCGAAGCGTTCGCGGCGGGCTCGGAGTGTCTCCCCCCTACGTGGTGTGCCTTGGGAGGAGGTGGGGGAGTATGGTGCTCAGCTGGCGTCCCCCGCCGAGGATGATGGTGCTGTGAGGGGCTCCGACGTTGCTCCCTGTGCCCCCCCTCCTGCGTCTCCTGCTGTTGGGTCCCCGCAGTGGGGGGTTGTCCCTGATGGTCGGGACCTCGTTGTGAAGTTGCGGAAAGATGTGCGCCAGGGAGCCTCGGCTCCTGTGCCCTGTGGTGGGGTCGCTGCCGCGCCTGCAGTTCCCCCTCCTTCCTTGCCCCGGTCTGGGGGTTGCCTAGTCCCGTCTGCTGGGGTCGTGCCCTGTGAGGGTCCGGAGTTGGGCCCTTATCGGGATGCCCGGGTGCTTCCGATCCCGTGGTGCTCGTCAACCATCTGGGTGTCGTCTAAGAAGGAGTTTGTTTATAGGGTGCCGGATAGGATGTCTCAGCCGAAGATACAGCCTGATGGCCGGCTGCCCGCCGACCTGTGGGTGGTTTGGGAAGCGTACCGCTTGCGCTTTCCGTACCGTAAGTTTCCGGAGAAATATTAGTTCCCGTCTTGCGCCCACCGCTACGCCGTGCCTGGATCAGCTGCCACCGTGACCATGACGCCCCGCCCCCCGGTGCGGGGAGTCTCCCTCTGACGTTCGCCTCTGTTTTCGTCGCCACTCCTCTCTCTACGGCCCATCACATCTCCCGCTTTTGACTTTCTTCTCCTCTTTACCATCAACGCGTCTCCTTACGTCTGTCCTGGTGCAGTCATCGGGAGGGTTACCCCTTCATGCAAACTGCACCTATTCTCAAGAAGAAGAATCTGGTCCATCATGTTAGGTGTTGACCGGCAGGTTTGCAGCGAGTTGTTGTTTTTGAGGCTATAATGACATTAGACTATATGAACTCGGCTGTACTGGAGTCCACATTGGAGCAATTGATGGGGATACAGCTGTATTTCCCCGTTCATCTGACGGTACTGCAGTTGCACATCACCCGGTGGCACTGGAGAGGCACGTCACCCGGTGGCACTGGAGAGGCACGTCACCCGGTGGCACTGGAGAGGCACGTCACCCGGTGGCACTGGAGAGGCACGTCACCCGGTGGCACTGGAGAGGCACGTCACCCGGTGGCACTGGAGAGGCACGTCACCCGGTGGCACTGGAGAGGCACGTCACCCGGTGGCACTGGAGAGGCACGTCACCCGGTGGCACTGGAGAGGCACGTCACCCGGTGGTACTGGAGAGGCACCTGTCAGCTGTTGTTGTTGTTGTGATAATTATCAGTTGCCACAAAAGGCGTATCGTACAATATTTTCTACCATTTCGGACACAAAATGTGTACGTCCCGCATAAAATCTAATGGTCAATATTAAAACGACAATATAATTCCATTAACAGCGAAATTCTTCAACTTTTAGCAGGCATATAATTATTAAATGGTTGGGCTTTTAGTCCCTGCGTGTGGAAGCAGGGACATTGCTCCCTGCTAGTCCCAGAACTAAGAGGCATGAGTTACAAGGAAAGGCTGAGGGAACTGCACCTCACGTCACTGGAAGACAGAAGAGCAAGTGGAGATATGATCACCATATACAAAATTCTCAGGAGAATTGACAGGGTAGATAAGGATGGATTATTTAACACGGGTGGTACACGAACAAGGGGACACAGGTGGAAGCTGAGTACCCAAATGCCTACAGTATTTGTTATATCATATCAGATCACCTGGTGATCAAGGCTGCAAATGATATTCAAATTTGCAAAATATTCATGAAGGTAAAGAAATGAGTGGATTGCTGCTGATAAGAGCTGGAGGTGAGGTGTGGGGGTAGCGGGGACAGTGTTGGAGGTGAGGTATGGGGGTAGCGGGGACAGTGTTGGAGATGAGGTGTGTGGGGTAGCGGGGACAGTGTTGGAGATGAGGTGTGTGGGGTAGCGGGGACAGTGTTGGAGGTGAGGTGTGGGGGTAGCGGGGACAGTGTTGGAGGTGAGGTGGGTGGGGTAGCGGGGACAGTGTTGGAGGTGAGGTATGGGGGTAGCGGGGACAGTGTTGGAGGTGAGGTGGGTGGGGTAGCGGGGACAGTGTTGGAGGTGAGTTGTGGGGGGGGGGTAGCGGGGACAGTGTTGGAGGTGAGTTGTGGGGGGGGTAGCGGGGACAGTGTTGGAGGTGAGTTGTGGGGGGGGGGGGGGGTAGCGGGGACAGTGTTGGAGGTGAGTTGTGGGGGGGTAGCGGGGACAGTGTTGGAGGCGAGGTGTGGGGGGGATAGCGGGGACAGTGTTGGAGGTGAGGTGTGGGGGGGGGTAGCGGGGTCAGTGTTGGAGGTGAGGTGTAGGGGTAGCGGGGACAGTGTTGGAGGTGAGGTGTGGTGGTAGCGGGGACATTGTTGGAGGTGAGGTGTGGGGGTAGCGGAGACAGTGTTGGAGGTGAGGTGTGGGGGGGGGTAGCGGGGACAGTGTTGGAGGTGAGGTGTGGGGGGGTAGCGGGGACAGTGTTGGAGGTGAGGTGTGGGGGGGGGTAGCGGGGACAGTGTTGGAGGTGAGGTGTGGGGGTAGCGGGGACAGTGTTGGAGGTGAGGTGTAGGGGTAGCGGGGACAGTGTTGGAGGTGAGGTGTGGGGGTAGCGGGGACAGTGTTGGAGGTGAGGTGTGGGGGGGGTAGTGGGGACAGTGTTGGAGGTGAGGTGTGGGGGTAGCGGGGACAGTGTTGGAGGTGAGGTGTAGGGGTAGCGGGGACAGTGTTGGAGGTGAGGTGTGGGGGTAGCGGGGACAGTGTTGGAGGTGAGGTGTGGGGTAGCGGGGACAGTGTTGGAGGTGATGTGTGGGGGTAGCGGGGTCAGTGTTGGAGGTGAGGTGTGGGAGTAGCGGGGACAGTGTTGGAGGTGAGGTGTGGGAGTAGCAGGGACAGTGTTGGAAGTGAGGTGTGGGGTAGCGGGGACAGTGTTGGAGGTGAGGTGTGGGGGTAGTGGGGACAGTGTTGGAGGTGAGGTATGGGGGTAGCGGGGACAGTGTTGGAGGTGAGGTGTGGGAGTAGCGGGGACAGTGTTGGAGGTGAGGTGTTGGGTAGCGGGGACAGTGTTGGAGGTGAGGTGTGGGGGTAGCGGGGACAGTGTTGGAGGTGAGGTGTGGGGGTAGCGGGGACAGTGTTGGAGGTGAGGTGTGGGGGTAGCGGAGACAGTGTTGGAGGTGAGGTGTGGGGGTAGCGGGGACAGTGTTGGAGGTGAGGTGTGGGGGTAGCGGGGACAGTGTTGGAGGTGAGGTGTGGGAGTAGCGGGGACAGTGTTGGAGGTGAGGTGTGGGGGTAGCGGGGACAGTGTTGGAGGTGAGGTGTGGGGGTAGCGGGGACAGTGTTGGAGGTGAGGTGTGGGGGTAGCGGCGGGTGATCAGTGTGGGAGCGCTGGTTGCTGTGCTCGGCTCACCACCCCGTCCTCCTGCTCCTTCCTGCAGTATTACACAGGTATACACTACTGTTGTTCCTCTCCCTTACTCTCCTCCTCCTCGCCAGGCTGTGGCGGCCCTCGCCCCCCACCCAGGGCGAGGCCAGGCACCTCCACAAGGAGGAAATGATCAGTTCTCAGGGAGGCGAGGCAGTCGATTCAGGACAGGTCCGCGGGACAGTTTTTAAATCATTTCCTCAATTGTTTAATGTTGGGGAAGGCGAGGTTGGGAGGCAGGTCCGGGACCTCTCGGGCCTGCCTGGTCACGCTGGGTCTGGTCTTTGTGGCGAGAGTAGCAGCCTCGTCACCAGCAGGAAATTCCTCACCCTTGTGTCAGGCCGCTGCTGCTGCTGCTTCCTGAGACAACAAAAGTTTAGTTCATTTATTATGCACGGCGCCCGTCCTGTGGGCTGGCTGAAGGTCTTCTGGTGTGGGAGTGGCAGAAGGGTCACACAAGGGTTCACCAGCCGGGTTTCCTTACATAGGACACCAAGCAGGCAATTGCAAAAACAAATAATAAGAAGTACAGTAGAGGTAAGGAATGATGTTATTGTTTGCTTGTACTGTATAGTATAGTATTGTTATTTATGAAATTATCCTTACTGTTACATTTACATATAATTTTTAATAACAGCAGTGAAGTTTCTGAGCAAACATATAGATGAATACACTCAAGACAGTTTCCTGTATTGTACAGAAGACTGTTGTGGCGGAACAAGGTTGTTATAATTTGTTACAATAGAGTACTCCTAATTTTTGTATTATAATTATAATAAGAGTAGATTGAAGAGGAGGGATCAGTTGGGTATAGTACTGTATAATGCTTTTACCTATAATGGTTTGCAGATCTCCTTTTTAATCTGTGGAATGAGTTGGTGTAGATGGTAGCCTCCAGTTTATTGCATATGTTAACCACTTGTACTCAAGAGGTGTGTACTGTGCCTAATTTGTATTTCCTGTTTCTACCTGTGCTCCATCATTGTTATATTTATGAATTTTTTTAACCAGTTAAATTACTTAGTTCACCATTTCTGGTACCATGCTTGATGTAATTCTCTGGAATTTTAACTTTATATTCTTTGTGATCCACATAGTGTGGGTTCCATACAGTAATATATGAAATGGCCCATGTAGTTAAAACTATGACATTACAGTGATGTCACACAGCTTATCAACAAAATACAGTATATGAAATTCTGTACAGTACAATTTATCTGATTATTTTTGTTAGGTTAGAATATAATAAGGTCATTTATAGAGCAATTTTGATGTGGTATTAAATAACTTTTGGCCATTTATAGATCCTACTCATTCCATACTGGAGCTCAAATACTCTTTGTTGAGGTTCCTATTATTGTACACTTTTTATATATTTGCCAGCTTTGCATATGCTGCTAATGTTATGTACTGTATTGTTTGTTCTTTTGTCCTTTAGAGTCTATAAATTATTGTATTGTACAGTACTGTTTTGTATATACAAATCATAGCTACATACTATAATTTTTTGTAATAGCATTTACAAATACTGTACTGTACAGTATCGCCAGCTGTGATCTCGTTTTTTAGGCTATTTCAAATGTGACAATGCTTGCCATTGTTGTTGTTGTTGTTTTTTTGAGATATATACAAGAGTTGTTACATTCTTGTAACATTCTTGTGACTTGTTGTTGTTGATAAGGGGCGGCAACGATTGCTTGCCAATGTTAACACTGTTAATGTTTAGCAAGTGCTAAAATAACTCTCCAGTGTTGTGCTTTTTTTAAGGTTGTTGTTTGCAATAGTGAGCGGAGGAAAGAATGTGCTACAACAGTTCATAAAGAACAAAGGTGTGTTAAGATATTAGAATATTTAAATTTGTGTCAGTTTAGGGTACTGTATTCTTTTAAATTAGTGGTCAGTTTAATGCAATTGTTAATTAATTTTCAGTGCAAGCTGCTTATAACTTTAACAGTGATATATTCTGACAGCATTATCTATACATTACCAGATTGGTGGTTGAATGATGCGGGACTTGTACAATGCTCTACCACTACCAGATGACCGACCGATTATGTCTGTGTGCGTTGTGGAGGAGCTGTCTGGATGTCCTCCAAACTACACACCAGTATGTTAACAACTTGACAAGTTTTGATATTTTCATTATAATTATAGTGTATTGTATTGTGGCATGTTTTACTGGCCACATTTATTTTCCATGCTGTAGAAAGTGTATTTGCTATTGTATAATCTTTCGTGGATACTCTGAATGATCCCACTTGATTACTTTCTTAAGGCAAGATCCTACTGGTCCCAAAGATAGGATCATGCATAGTCAGGGCTAGTTAAGATTCTGCGCCAGCACAATTGACATCTTTTAAATTATTCCTGCTGAATCACACTGGTGCTTCGGGAATAGTGAATACTCATTCCAGCCTGTAATGGCCCGTAGAAGGGTATTTAAATAAACTTAATATCAAGTGCTACTTGATATCACAGTGAATGCCAAACAGCTCTTTCTGTACCTACCAGTAGGCCCAAAAGGCCCCTTCCCCTGACATCTACCAGATGGCAGCACTATGACCACATGCAAATAATCATCCCATGAAATTTCACGATGCCTTCAGAAAAGTTTAACGTGCATTAAAACTGAAATAGCAACTATTTGTTTGCACTTATGAGCAAGAATGTGTGAGCTATTCAACGGATTTTGAGTGTAATCAATAAAAAGAACTGTCAGTGAAGACAAAGGGTAACCTTTTGTTTTTCAACCACAGTAATGGTTCTGTGGGTTACCAACAGAGAGACTAGGGTAACTACTTTTTCTTTCCCTGTTGTAATAGTTCTGTCTGTGACTTACGTTTAACAGCTGTCAACTATCACATTTACCTTCTAATCTAAGTAATGTAATCTGTGTAAAAAATAATAAGAATTATTTACTAGATTTTTTTATTTATTAGCAGTCATTGTTAGATTCATGATTCTCACTCGTTTATGACTATTATTTACGTGAATAAATACTATAATTGATGAAATGTTGACCAAACCACACACACTAGAAATTGAAGAGACAATGACGTTTCGGTCCATCCTGGACCATTATCCAGTTGATTGTGTGCGACTTGATAATCGTCACACAATCGACTTGATAATTGTCCAGGACGGACCGAAACGTTGTCATCTCTTAAATCTCTTGTGTGTGGTTTGGTCAACATTTTTCAGCCACGTTATTGTGACTTCATCTGCATTGGTGAAATGTCTTGTAATTTTTATCACTTGATATATTTGTTAAATACAGTATACTGTAATATGTTCTTAGTACAGTACTATTTTAATTTTTATTAATAAAATTTTATAATTTTCAGGTATCCAAAACCCATGACCAAGATATAGATGCAGATCTTTATAAAGATGGATTTTTCCGGAGGGTGACTCGTTACTTGTGTCACAGCAAGACTGAAGGCTACATGGGGTATGTTGTGGAGCACCTGGCTATTGTCAATGATCGAGATGCAAGGCCCGTAGGATACACCATTGTAGAGCAAACATTTGATACGAGTAAGTTAATATATGCATTAAACAATTGGAACACATAACATGCTAAAGCAATTAATTGATTTCAGATTTATTTTTCTTCTTACTGTTTTCCTTCATCCTTCTTTTTCTTACATATACAGCAGAGTTTTGCTTGAATTGAACCCATTATACTGAAGGCAGAAAAATTTAGTTTTCACTCGTGCAATCATTGTGATCGACAGCAAAATTGTGATTGTGGGTTTGAAAAGCTTTACATATTTAACAATAATCTTTTATATAATGAAAATTTATATTTTCTAAGTAATGTTGGTATTAAAATATTGTATATTGAAAGACATGATTTGTGTGTACAGTACTGTACAGTACTGTACACATAAAAGCATAATTTTGGCATAAAATACTGAAAAGTGATAATGTAGAATGAATGCAGTTTAATTTTTTTTGCTGTATAAGTGCTTTGAAACTAATTGTTCATTCAAGTGAGACTACTGCACTTTGTTACTTAATTTTTTTTTTTTTTTTTTTTTTGTGTAAATTTAAAAGCTGCATTTTGCATTTATTTAGTTATTGGATATTCTGAAAACATGTTCAGGTTGCCCCACATGTAACCTGTTGTCATGTTATCATACTGGGTGAGATAAGTAATGATAAGATAACCTATCTAGCAATCTTACAGCATTTTGGAACCAGAGAAGCATCCATTATCTTTTTTTTAATTTATACAAAGGTCAATGATGATGACTAGAACTGTTAATTCATTCTATAAAGTGAAGTTAGGAACTTAATTTCTCACAACTATTTATATGCAAGGAAAATGCAGCACATCAACTGTATATGATACTTGCAGGGAGCATTCACAAGTAATAAAACAAAACAAGCAAAAGAAGCATTAAATACAGAGATAAAAAACAAACATAATACAGAGATAAAAAACAAACATTGAGGATAATTAGGGCGTATTGAATCACAAAGGGTCTTTCTGTGTTGTAATCTAATAGTCTTAAGGAAATTTTGATAAGCTAACCTTGACCATCTGACTGAAGATCAGCTGACCAAGTTTTTACTCATTTGTTGCTGCTACAAATTGCCTTGTATTAGCAATTCTAAATAATAAACATTATTATTTAGATATACTATGTGATATATTATGATATATTATGTGATATATTATTTAGATATATTATGTGCATATACACCTGCAGGGATTTTAATTGCAAACACAATGATACCAAAACGAACGACGTAGCACGAGAATTAAGGTGAGAAAACTGAAACTAGTATAAACATTTAGGTGTCGCCGCACGCTCGCCCTCGCCATTGGCCCCATGACGTCAAAGTGTGCGGCGCTCTCGTAGGGAGAGCGATACTGTTAAAGTTCAGATATCTCATTCTGAGCTGTAGTACTGTTACTCCATAATGCAAGATTCTACTGATCCCCTTGATAGGATGTAGATAAGTGATGGTAGACTGAATCTGTACAAGCACAGCATGGATCTTCTCAATCATTTATACTGGGTGTTACCATACTGCTGCTAGGATGCCACTAGAGAATACTCATCCAGCTCAGAATGATATCTGGAAGATTTATTCTTACCTATTCAATTCCCTTCCAAATGCTACAAGGCATCAAAAAGGCCTACCAATTACTGCTTTTGATAAAATGTCTCGTCTGATGTCTCAAGCCTAGTCATATTTCATTCAAGTATTTAGTGGTCAGAATTGATTTAGTACCTTTTGATTATCTTTAAATACTTTAGTTTTGCTGGACATGAGCACTTGTTAGCCAGTACCCAGCAGCAGAATATTTACCCCAGCTTTCACCTCTGTGCTGGATTACTCTTGGCTGATTTTTTGTTTTTCAATTGATGTTACCTGTGTATCATTGATGTTCCTCTGAAAACTGTTCTTGAGGGGTGACCACAAAGACCTTTTCTTGTTTTTTCTTCTTGTATCTTCATGGGAGCTAACGTTGCTTTATGATTTTTTCTTCCAGTATGGCAAATGTCTTCCTGTAAACTCATATTGCACTCCTTCCATCACCCCTTTCCATATGTCCAAATTTTTGCAGAACATTTCTCCCCATTTGTCTAGTCCCCTTTTGTCTTTGTGACATACTTAGTAGCTGTATAACTATGCAGATTAATGGAAAGAACATTTCTAATTGTCTGAAATTATTTTGTGTAATATAGTGACCATGGTAACCACATCATTTATTGTGTGATTTGGAGCCTGCTGGTCCTTGGATATCATGTTGGATTTCCTATTTCCTGCACAAAGATTTTGTGCAACCCCATCCTTTACTGATGTTATGTTGAAGACTGGGCTTCTGTTCACTTTAATGACGAGAAGCAAGGCTTCAAATATATACATCCGGTATTTACATATTTTGACAGGGAAGACGTCTGCTTTTAGCTAAATGATTTCTCTTTCTTTCTGGCAAAAAGTGAACTCCTCCTCACATTACATCATTCCCTTTGACCAGTTGCTGTCATGTATGGTTACTTCTTGTCTTCCCAATATTCATGGTTTAAGTTGCTCTTTCTAAGCTCTCCAGCTATGGTCTCCTGAACTAAAGCTCATTTCTCTCAGCTGCTTTAATGAATGGTGAAGCAAATCAACTGCAGGTTTATCCTCAAACTCATGATGTCAGAAGTTCACCAACTTTAAGGCAATGTCCTGTTGTGATATGCATGTTCAGGGAGAATTTCATGGTCAGCCATAAGTTTGCAATCTGTTACATACCAAGCCTCCCACACTGGAGTTACAGCATGTGACATTGGACTGGTTCTTACTGAACCAGTCTCATTGAATAAGTCTCTTGTTCCTTTGTCATCTGGAAATGAATTCATTGGCTGTGCCTGACATGTATCTGAGGAAGTGATCTATGAAGTTAGCTCAGAAAATATGCTTCACGTTCATATGAAGCTTATTGTTCTGGTACTCCCTGCTCACCTCTTGAGTTTTATTTCCCATCGTGAAGTTGGTGATCAAATTAAACTTAGTGTAGTATGTCGGTGCTGCCACCTGGTTGTAGTCAAGAGTTGAGTTCTTACCGAGTTCCCTGTAGGGCTTCTCAGTGCTGGGCTGAATATTCTTGAGTGCTCCCTATCACTAGTAAAGCCCTGTTTTTTGGACAAAGCTGACTTTGGAGATTGACAAAGGGTCATGCACAAGAACTTTTCATGTGAACTAAAGACAATTTTTGTTATTACTGTATAATTACTAAATTTGTTACAGATCAGAAGGCATTCAAGAAGAAGCAGCTGTGTTACAAACAAGTACCACGTAACATGGCAACACAAACCATTACAGATATTATAATCTTAAGTCGCTCCAAGGTGGCACCTGAAGGATTCTCACTTGTTGGAGAGATGAATGGCTTGTGTGTGTGCATCAAGCCTGGACCTGCACCCACTCCACAGTATAAGCCTCCTGCACAGGCTTCATCACCACTTCTCTATGGGTTAGTATTTCTTTTACCACATGTGGTTGTCTTTGCATGCTTTACCATTGTTTCACCATATTTCAAGTCAGAGACATGTTTAATTTCTCAACAATAAAGTTATCATATATTGTACTGCTTCTTGTACTCATATCCCACCAGTAAAATTTCAGGCAAAATTTTGTATTGTTAGTGTGATTAAATGTGTGGAAAGGTCCAACCATCATGCTTTCAGATTCATACACAAAAAAGTTTGCATTGCACAGTATACTGTAATTTCAAAGTTTTTTTCAGATAAGGTTATGGATTGCATGTTTAATAATTTTTTATTTATATTTTATTTTGCATAAAATATGCTGCATTGCAGTAAAGTACAGTAATTTATTACCTTTTAATAGGTACAGTACAATCAAACTTTGAAAATCTGGCATGGTCAGGCCACGACATGCTTGAGCTTTGGGATATAAATTACTTTTAAAAACATACATAGGCATCTTTCTTTATAGCCTAACATGCTGCATTACTTTACCCATCATACTGTAGGTTTTCGGTTATGTTTAAGATTTACTGTTTGTGCAAAACTAAACACAGTTTACAGTGTAAATGTTATTACTTGCCAAAAATACCTTCCATGTTTCTTTTCCAAAATAAAAAAATGTGGATGCTGACCAGACAATTACAAGGATGTTGGACTGTGAGGAGTGACATCTCCTGTGTTGAACAAACCCGTCCTCGGCTTTCTATTATGTCTCATATTTTGGTAGAGATTGGCTTGGTAGGAGAACACATGACAAAATTGTTTAAGATGCACAGTATCAGGAAGAACATTGTTATATATAAATGGTTGTATTTTGTATTGGCAGTGTGGATCCCAGTGGCAGAGGAAGTAGTGGAGGTGGTGGTGGGGGAGGGGGAGGAGGTCTGTACCCTGGCTTAGGCCCAACCAGACCTGCTCCAGCTCCACCTGGTGCTGGGTCCGGCCGGCCCCAGGGTCCTGCTCCCCCACTACCCCCTCGTAACCTGCCCTCCTACGCTTCCCCAACCCATGAGAGTCAAAACATTAACACACTGTATGGCACTGGACACTCAAGTAAGTAGACGTTAAAAAATGTGTAGGCATCCAATGGTATAAATATTTTGTGCCATTCTTTGCATTCAATGATTACTTATTAATAATTATGGATGAGTAATCAATATAAACTGGAAAATTTTATTTAGTGATATGTGAAATTATATTTAGCCTAGCTACTTTAATTTTGTGATGTGGTGGTATAGTGCAACATAGTGAAGATGGAGAAGTAAAATATAAAAAATTCATACAGAACTTAACTATTGAAAACAACAGAAGTCAACTGGTTTTAGAAAGTAAAGTTAAAAAGTTGTGCATGACAAACCAGATTGTTTAACAACAGTGTGTCCAAGATGAGATGGGAGAGAAGGCATAGTAGATTATATAAGATTAAGAAGCAGACAGATAACTGGAAGGATACTGGACTGTGTTAAGGAGTAAAAATAGTCATATTTGGAAAGGAAATATGCCAATGGTAGTGAAGGGAACTATCAGGAGAAAGCGCAAAGCCATCACGACTATATAGCACTTACAAGGGATCAGGATAAGGATTGGGATGGGACGGGGGAAGTAATGGTGCCAAATCACTTGAATGGTCGGGGATTGAACGCTGACCTGCATGAACCAAGCAAAACTAGTACCCATAAATTGCTGTCAAAATCTTAAACAAGGTTTCTTTCAAGATATTGTATACAGCCTACTCTGACATAAATATACCCACACACATGACACAGGTGCAATGTCAGTTTACTGGCAGGCAAATTTGCTAATCTATTATCTTACAACTAATTATTTCTTCGCAGCTTTATTCGGTGTGCCATTCGTCCTAAACAAGAAGTATGTGAAATCCTCTGATAATGGATCAGTAACCTTGCCAACAATTAGCAAGAAGAGCAGACAACAAATTGAAGATGAGGTAGGAATAATTGCTGCAGCTTCAACATGTATGATAAGTAGATATAGTATAGCAGGGAGATGAGATTTACTTTACTGAGATTGTAAACAAATGATAAACTATAGATGGTGATAGATTTTACATTGTGTGCCATTAACTTATAATCCCCTTTTTCTGAGACATTGCATTTTGTTGCACCTTAAGGTAAGAAATATTGTGTTCTCTGGACAAGGATCATGGTCAGTTAGGCACTAGACTTTCACAGTACCTGCACCATATGCAACTTTTTAGATGGTTTCTGCAAGGTCATTAAATGTGCTCTGTGGTCAATGAGGAATGAGCTCATTACAGCCGAGAAAGATTGACATTTACATTCCATAACAGCTCAGTGCTATGTAATTGTTTTCCCATTGTGTAATCACATTTGATTGCCAGTCAAGGTCTCCACCTACTAGCCCCCACCTGCCAAACAACCTAATATTCCAACCTATCGCCAGATAGCACTGTTGCCACAGCATGATCTCCGGACCCCCTACTCTTCACTGTCTGACTGTCCATAGCAAAGTCCACAGGCTTTGAGCAGAAAGATAAGTTTGTTTGTTTTTAGTGTGTAGGTGACCTATGCTTTAACATACAGTATTATTTTTCTCACTTCCTGTTCTCAATGTCAGGGCTTAACTCTTGAGAACATTCTCACTTCTATGGCTTTCTGATACATAGCTTGTGAAATTAGCATTAGCAACTATGCACCATATCAGACAAGCTGTTTTTTATACTGTGTATTTAGCACACAGATCATTTTGGTACCTGGAGATCTTGTACTGAAGGTTTTATGGAACCTTGAGACAATTTTCCCCTCTGTTGTTGGACACAATGATGAAACAATATGGCAAGTAACAAAACTAAGCCTAGTGTTTAATGTCAGGGTGCTAGGCTAAATCCCTGCTGGACATAAGGTTATTTTCACCCCTATGGTCTGGAACATTTAATATTTGGGTTGACATTTTAAGTTTACAGCTTTTGCTTCCTTGCTGCAGGATCATCTTTATTTTAAGGGGCTCTCATATTTTTAATGGGACATTTGAATTGTCTATTGAGGACAGGTATAATGCTGCTGCTCTTCACAGTAAGCCTAGCTTGGAGAAGTACCAAGGGAAAGCCCTTCTGGAAAACTAGCATTGAATGTAATGAAACACTTATATCTGGGGTACCTCAGTAGTTCCCTATTCTTGGCCTTTCTTTCTTCCAATGGGATTGATGGTGTGCATCTATGTGAATGATGGGGGTGGCACCCCATGTGTCTGACTGGGCAGAACTGCCATCTGGTGGTACAAACCAGCAGTTCAGCCCAGTTATCAATTTACATAGGGTCAGCATTTCAAATGTGATCTATGCAGTTGTCTGTTTTGGTACACTACCTTTCTAGTGGTCATTCTCTTGGTTACTCTGGTGGTCCTACACTCCCAGACTTTCCTTCTCTCTATTGAGAAGGTCCAAGTTCTAGTATTAATCTCCAGTTAGCACTCATAAATTAGAGCATTGTAAGATACTAAGGGTTTGTGAGGCATACCAGTGTAGCTCAGGAAGCTACTGAAGGACCCATCAAAAAAAAGAGGCATTTCATTAAATTCAATTTTTTTTTTTTTTTTTTTTTTTTTTTTTTTTTTTTTTTTTTTTTTTTTCTTTTCTTATACTTGTACAGTACTGCATCTCTCTCCAAGTCTGTTTATGCAACACAGTTTTGCTTTCTTCCGTCTCTGCCAGTCACATGCTTCTGTGGAGCTTGGCAAGAGAGTAAGTGAATCCCATCCATTGCTGAAGAGGGAATAGTTTGTCATGTTTAGTTAGGGTGATATGCTTTACATTCAAACATGTTTTTTTAATTAAAAAAAAAGAAAGAAAAAAGAAAAGAAAAATATTTTAGTCTGATTTTCTTTTAAGACTTGGTTCCTACATACTGGTGTACATCATACACTACTGTATACCTATTTGTCTCACTCCAATGATAATTAGCTCTCTCACCGATAAATCTACCTCACAGTTTGTCAACCCTTGGGCTATACTTTACTGTTCCAATGCTGAGATATCCCAGCTCATACAAATGCTGTACTGTATTTGTGTCAAGATATACAGTATGTCAAAGCATTTTGTATGGGAAACAGGGTTTTCACAGTGGTATCTAAAATATTTATTACTTGCTTTGATGGTTTGTGTCATTGGGTCGATTGTCCACTTTTATACCTTATTTGGCAGTCCCATGTGATCACAAGAAAGCACTATACTGTAATGGCTTGGCGCCTTCTCCCGATAGTTCCCTTCATGCAGATACAGTGCATGGATTAGAGTACTGTATTTTTGTAATGTACTCTGTAATGACTCTGCAGATGCTGTTCAAAGTGCCCAATGGCACTTGTGCCTAGAATGTCTCCTGCCTGATTGTATTCCAGAGGATATAGGGAACCTTACCTTGAGGGGGATAATCAAATTGTACAGCTCAGAAAGGTGTTTTTTTGTATTCACTTAGTCTTGTTTTAAATAAAGAGGAAATTGGGTGTAGCCATACCTTGTATTTTGCTCCACTTTCAAGTACTATAGGTACTGAACAGTATTTCTTCTATTTCTATAATCACAACTTCTTCACTATGTCTTGTCATAGGTTTAATGTTGCTGGCTGTGCTGTCAGGATTTGAGAGAAGCACAGGAAAAATCCATTAATTTTCTTAATGTGTGTTTCTTACTATAATTACCTTCTATTACATTTAAAAAAATAAATTTGGATACATTTAGCAATGGAATTAGTAGCAGAATTGAATATGGGTTGCCCTGTTACACAGAATCAGGATGCAAGTGTAACTTAGTTACCAATAGAAAATTAATTACATTATACCTGTATTGTGCAGCAGTTTCTTATTAAAAAAACTGGCTTGTCCTTCTTTTGCCTACATTGTTATACAGTACAGTAATTAATTTAATAAAAACTAGTTACTAACTCGGTAATCAGACAAATTTTTGTCCTCCTTAATGTAGAATCAATATTTTTTTACTCTTTAATTGTAGAGAAGCACACTTGAACCCAATTTTTTTTGTAGTTTTAAGACTTTCACGCCTCGGGCATGAGCGCCGCCAACTTAGAGGTCACGCCCCCGGCGTGCAGGCGAGCGAGCAGCAACACCGACATTGTGCATAGACTGTACTTGTTTCCGTTTTCTCACCTTAATTCTCGTGCTACGTCGTTCGTTTTGGTATCATTGTGTTCGCAATTAAATTCCCTGCAGGTGTATATGCATATAATGTCCAAAAGCCCAGCGTGACTTCCCACAGCAAAGCCTAAAGTTACCCGTGTATGAGCACCAATTTGCACACCGCAGCCTAATATGTATACTCGTTCAGTTTGATAATATCAGTTTTCGTGTTACGTCTTTCATTTTGGTATCAAATTGTTCGCAATATAAAGGAGTGTATTTTAAAACTATTCCCATAATAATAGAGCAATAAATGGTACTGTATTTTAACAAATATTTTAATTTTGGACGCTCATCATCACAAAATTATTTATATCTTTCCAGTGTTCTGACATCAATTTTCATGTTACATCTTTTTTTGGTATCAAATTATTCACAATCTAAAGGCACGCATTTTAAAACTAGTCCCATAATAATACTGTAGCACAATAAATAGAATTTTAACATATTTTAAATTTTGACCAAAAATATATCTATAATCTTTCATGTATTCTGACATCAAGTTTCATGTTACATCTTTCATTTTGGTGTCAAATTGTGCGCACTCTAAAGGCGCTCATCTTGAAACTATCCCAAAGTCGATCAGATAATAAATGAATTTTATACAAATATTTTTTTATCGGATGCCAGCACAATCCGATGCTCAGACTCAAGAGAAAAAATCCGACACCATAGCCGTTCGAAGAGTGCAATAGTGTTATCATTATCTGATTTTTTTTATGTAAGGTGTATGGTACTACATAAAATTCTTACTGAGATATAATTAATGACATGCTAATTGTAAGACTATTCAAGTGTTGTGTGGGGCTATTCTTCCCCAACCTGTTACCCATCACTCACTCCACTGTAAGTACTAACCAACTAAGTTTCATCTCTTTGTACTAAAATAATTCTTTGTCATCATCATGGGAATATTCTCTTCAATTTGCATAACTCTCTAAAACTGTGTTGATATGCAGTACTGTATTTCAGATTGTTTATTTACTTCAATTACTATTGGGTAATAGAGTAATTTGAATGCCTTTGCAAGTGTGGTGTATTGTAGTAAATGTTATAGTTTTTTAATTTGTCTTGTCCTCCTTCATATTGAGTGTTTCTTCTGAGTTAGTGATGTAAAGATGTTGGAGCACCGAAGCCACGGTTGTGCTTGAGAAAGTCTGTTGTGATAAAAGACGTAAATGAGAGTAGTGACAATAACAGTAAATGGAGGTATCAGTAAGTGATAGATATTCTTGCATAATTGACTTGGTCAGTCTTCTTTATAAAAATAAG
Organism: Procambarus clarkii; assembly: GCF_040958095.1. Taxonomy (NCBI): domain Eukaryota; kingdom Metazoa; phylum Arthropoda; class Malacostraca; order Decapoda; family Cambaridae; genus Procambarus; species Procambarus clarkii. Next base: position 7,501,655 of record NC_091178.1, read on the forward strand.
CAGTTTAAATTTATAATGTAATTTAGAATGCATTTTAAGTTTTAATGAAGTTGATTTTAACAGCTGTTTGTTTATTGGCTATTTTCAGTACTACTACAGCTTCACCCTGGAGCAGGACATTGTGCAGCGACCCACAACCACATGAAAAGGATCACAACTATAGACTTATCTTACTATATACTTCCATCGTATTCTCTCTCTTCTAGCATTTATACTCTTAACTGATTTACCATGTTGTTTGTAGAAGTTATTCACTCAAATCCTTACTGATTGTTCAAGGTTTGCAAGCTTATTATTTATTCCAAATTTTGTTTTTATCTTTCTTTCTGTCTTCCTCTTATAACTTATATTTGCTATTACATCTTAGATGAAGGGATATAACTGCCAGTCACAGTAGCTGTCAAATTACCTTCAGAGATTGATGTTTTAAAACATTTATGTAATGGATATGAAAGACAAAGTGATTGTGTAACATCTTCAGATTGCTGCCAAAAAATGAGTTGTACAAAAGTGTGGTGGACGGCAAGATCAAGATGAATATTTATGACATGTTCAGCAAGGTCTTGTTAGTAAGGAACTATCAGTTCCTAGAAGAGGTATAAATTGCAATAATGGCTATTATTATTATTATTATTATTATTATTATTATTATTATTATTATTATTATTATTATTATTAAAGCAACATTTAGGTCATATTTTATACTTTTGTGTTATTTTAACTATTATGTTTTGGCCCTTGTAATATATAGCACATGATTGAACCTTTCCAGAACATGAAGAAAGAACAATTAATTTAAGGTGTAAAGGTTTGTAAAATCAATTGTTTGTTTTAGATAACGTTGTCACTGAAGGGTTATACACTTGCTCCTCTTCCTTACATTTCATATTGTTATTCTGTAGAGAGTATGTCTATAATTTGGTTAATGATCAAATTGCACATTATCAGTAAGAATGTTAATTACAAGATAACTGTAAGCAGGACTGTGTGCTGGCTAGTATAGCCAGTGTTTACGTATTTCAACGTGTAAGCATGTAGAAAAATGTAGTAAAACTTTTATTAGCAGTTTCCTAAATGCTGATTAAAATTTTTGAATGCTCTACAATAAATTGTATTTAGTCATGAAATTAGATTTGTAGTTAGTTTACCCTGATTAGAATAGTTTATATTCTACATACTGACATCTACTGTAAATGAGGTTTTCTGAACCTGCATAAAATGACCTGATCATTTATGTAAAATATCAATGCTTTGAAATCGGCCATGGTCTGCTTTGAAATCACAAAAAGTTAATTTTTTATTAGCAATCTGATAGTGGCCCTTATTCCTTTCCTCTGCTTGATCCTTGCGTTTATTTCCTACAAAGCCAATATTTGTTACATTTAAAGAGAGAGGGGGTTTACTAAAATAAACATCAAAACACAGTATTAGCACTGTGAACAATTTAACCGATTCATTTTTTTGGAGCCTAGAAAATAAATAAATATACCAGCAATGTGTACATACCTGTACAGTGTATGTGAATGCAAAAACAAACATGTATATTTATGTACACATTCATTAAATCCATTTTGAGTAACCTTACTATACACATCTAACTTTTGTGTAGTTAGCTACTCGATATAAAACTAGATAAAATTTTAGAATCTATAATTTGAGCACAGTAATGTGTGCTTTGACGTGACTGGTATGTACACCAGTAAATTGTAAATCATGAAAAAGCTGCCAAATAATTAAGTTATTTAATCCTTGCTCAAGGTAACCCAGGAATTCCACGAATAGGTCGGGGCATTAGAACTTGTTTTTGCCATTTGTTGTATAGTGATTGTTTTTGTATAACTATGAGAAGTACAGTACACTTCATACTGTAGTCAATTGGCACATGTAGACAATTGATGCACCATGTTTAAAAAACCATCCTAAGTGGCTTATTCTTTGTTTCCAAACTCATTAACTGGTCTACACGTAGTGATTTCATTTAAACACCTGTCAATGGGGATTTCGTCCAAACACCCATCACGGTGGATTTCATCCAAACACCCATCACAGTGCATTTCATCCCAACGCCAATCATAGTAGATTTCATTCAAAAAAACCATCACGGTGAATTTCATCTGAAAACCTGTCATGGTGGATTTCATCCAAAAGCCCTTCATGGTGGATTTCATCCAAAAGCCCTTCACGGTGGATTTCATCCAAACCCTCATCATGATAGATTTCATCCAAACATCAGTGGATTTCATTCAAACACATTTTCACTCATATATTAGCATGTTAACTTTATTTATAAAGCTTTTGTGAACTTCACTTTTTTTTTTTTTTGTTACTCAGTTTCACGTAAATTGTCCTACAATGTTAGTTTGTGTGTTCTACAAAATTAGTGTTTAGATATTCTAGTTTTTGTTGTACAATATAATTTAGTACAGATTTTTTTTGTCATTGGTTGACAAAAAAATGCTTTTTGTCAACCATTTTTGTCTTCTATATTATTCAACAGTTGCAATATTTTTTACAAGATTGGTTAACAGTAACAGTAAATTCTTTGTCCTTATGGTAATTCATTATTTCTGTATACACCTGTATTATTTTTTTTCCTGTTCCTAAAGTCAGTACAGTACAGTATTTGTCATGCCGAATAGTTTAATTTATTGTTTGGGCATCTAGGAAATTTCACATTTGCCTTCCAAAGAAATAATTAACACTAGTATTAAATTTTGAGGCAATGAGTTGTAGTGTATAACATTTTTTCACAAAACTATTGTCAATTTCAGGTTACTAAACTACATTAGTATTGTTTAATGATCAAGTGCAAATCATGCTGCATTTTATGAATCACTGTAATTGGTGCTTAATCTGCTGAGTAATTGCATAATAGCATCATCAAAATTATTTGTCAGAATTGGCTTTCAAACTAAAGGTACAGTCTGTAAATGTTTTGAATATATACAGTACTCATGCAAGTGTCTAGGGTTAATATTCTTAATTTTTATTTCTGCTTTAAACTACAGTAAATCACATGATCTCACTCTGTGCAAGATTCTTTTATTAAAGTAAATGCACACAATATAAATGAAGCCATTTAATACAAATGCATCTGTGTTTAAGGAAATGTAGTAACTAAGAGTGCTTGGTGGGCCATTCTGTGAGTAGAGTAGGTTTACAATAATTGCAGTCACTGAAGGTTATATACCAGTATACATTTTGTGTACACTTTTGAGTAGTGGATGCATAGATATATATTTTAGCTGCTGTCAGGCATATTGTGCATGCTTCACTCTGTTGGGATTCAACAAATAAATGGGTTTTAAGTATATTGAAAGGGCACAGGTATTTACTCTTGTTATTGTTTGATTGATAGAGGTGTGTGTGTGTGTATTGAGAGTTCACAGTAACAGTTACTCAATATGTTTATGCAAAAGGTAAATACTTGTTGGAATGCGGTGCTGTGAAGTGCAAATTCTTGACATCTGTATTTTTAAGGAAACGGTTGACAAGATTCAGTGCTGCCAAGAGAAAATTGGATTGCTATTGATACAAGGCATATTTGATATTTTTTAAATGGGGTAGCTTTTTTTTTCAATTGCACATTGGTTGGTAAAAGGTGATAAATGACGGTACAGTATATGTGCTTGAAAGTTTTGTGTGTTCATATCCGAGTGGTGACTCAAAAAGGGTTGTCAGTCTGTCAATTATGAAATGGTGCAATAGAAGGGTAGTTTATTGAAGTAGAGGTAAGTTTAGTGTTGTAGAGGAAGTATGACTAAAGTTTTTCACAATTTTACAAATTTGAGTAATTGCCATTGCATGTAAAGGATTATCCCCCATACTAAGAAGAGACTTGCAGGTGGCCATGTGTGTGTGAATAATGAACTGGTTCCTCTGCAAACTTCTTTATTTTTTTTAGTTAATGTAAAGGACTTTGCCATTTTTATTGATTTATAAGTTCAAATATTACTTTTGTACGGAAGTTAATGAATTTCAAGGTCACCAAAATAAAAAACAAAAAGCTACTACATGACACTGTCAGACATAGTAGCTGTGCTGTTTAGGACTGAGCTTTAGAACTTGGATTGTCTAGTGCCATTACTTTCTTGGTTGTATTTGTTAAGATGCACATATTTCAAGATAATCAAATGTTAATTATTAAAATACACAAGTCATTACTTTTTTTCTTTTGTAAGTTTTTCTCATCTTTACTGGATACACCAGTGTATCCAGCATTAGTTATTTCATGTGTGATAGATGTACAGGATTTTTTTTATTATATGGGCAGTAGTAATCCCACAGTTTGGAGTCGGCTTGCTGGAATATGAGTGTTGGAGTACATAGGTAATGACCTGCTGGTTGCAGTTATGGAGTCGTGTTAGAATACTAAGCTTAATTATAAGGGATGTTGGTAGTTAAAAAAAAAATTGTGTAATATTACCTTGATTAGATACGAAATTCAACATTGGTGCAGGAATTTATTATTTTTCAGGGCTTCCCCCTTCCCCCCAACATAATTTACTAGCTTTTATAAATATCCATTTGGCATAAGGATGCAGCATTATAACATTGATTTACTAGTCTTATTGGAGATGATCAATCCAACTATTTGCCATTCTAGTGAACTGTTATTTCTTTGTTTCTATCGTTGTATATTGCCCACAGACCTAGCTGTTCAGTGCAAGACTTTTAATACCATATCTATCGTGTGAAGAGTTTAGCAAGTAGATAACTTTTTGACAAATTTATTACAGTATTGTAAGTTATGTATATATATATATCTGTAAATAAACTATTATACAAAAATACAAGATTTTATGAGTGGTCATAAACATGTGTATTTTTCAACATTCCAAAATTATTCTCAAATTTAGTGATGGGCAAGTAAGGGACTGCTGTCTTCCACTGGTTCTTTAAGATTACATGTCATTTGTAACTCTCCAATCCTCCTTACTTGGAGTTCTACCCTGTCAGTTGACTAAATAGTTTTCCAGGCTTGGTACCTTCTTTTGATAATTACTTTTCAGATGATCTGCAGCCATTGAAATGTTAGATGGTTAGCTACTACACTTAAATGATGTACAGGTATCATTAAACTCGGCTTATTCCCATAGCTACCTTCCTATCACAAAGTAAGGAAGGCACCCTTTTACTTTTAAGTCAACATTCAGGTCATTGGGCCACTCACCAAAGGCGCCACCCTCAGAGACAGGGTTTTTATGCGAGGAAAATTGCAATCTTTGCACCACTATGGGGGAATTTTCAATGCAGTAGATCCGAAATCCCAATGAAGGGTAGAGGGAAAAAGAGTAAGCAGGACAGCCATAACTTGAGTCTGGGAAAACACGAGAAGAATGGAAATGGAGGAGTATGAGGCTATAGACTCGCCAGGATGTACTAGACAAGACTAAGTAGCATAAGACGAGAGGTGGGGTGACCAAGACAAATGGTCGCCCATCTGAAGCAGCTGTCAAAACCATTATTTGCTAGATTCTCAGCCATATTGACAATGACAGAGGTGTCCTCGGGGACACCTCTGCTAAAGAAACCACTTATACAGTACCTGGTTTTACTTCTCGGAACTGAATTTCTCGTGTGATCCTCCTCCATTAGAGGGATAAGAATGCTAAGAATTACAAATAACAAATTGTGTACTATCAAACATCACCATGGCCTTCCTAGAACTAACTAAATGGTTGGAAAACCACTCTGGCTAGGTTACATATATGCCCCACACAATTAACTCTTGGGACAACAATAGAACAAAACCCGCACCTTACCGTTAGAATTGCATTGTCCCACATCTTATATAATGTCCAGATTTTCAGGATTATGCACCTTACTTTCCTTAGGTCGCTTTAAGTCATTTGTCCCTAGATAAAATCCTTAGTGAATCTGATACATTTGACATTGCATGTTTTATGCCTTTTTGTTCTCGCATTGGCATCCTGAATGGTATCTAGGAAATTTGTATTGTTCAGACACACAAGGTGCTAAGTAAAATCATCAAGGTTTTGATTTCTTGCACATTATTTCTTTCTGAAAGTATGTTGCCTCTCAGAAGAGATTGAAGAGAAAATACCAGTGTTTAGTATCACGTTAATTTAAATCTGTACTACAGTATCTGTTTTTAAATAAGATGCATATTTTCAGTAAAATGAGGATACCTTAGAAAGATAATGAATGTAATTCATACTGTAATAATAATCATTTACTTCAGGCATGTCACCCAACCTATTTACATTAAATTAAACTATAATGACTGTTGGCCACTAAATTTTTTAATCCAATATGGAGCTGTGCTATTATGTGAAAAAACCTGTAATGTTCAAAATACCTTTGCTTAGATTTTATACACAAAGCTCTGTTCAAATTGGAGAGGACTTAAACTCCCGAGAAGCATAATCAGCACCTTCCTTTCTATCTGATACCATGGGGAATCTTGGGTCATTTGGAGTGACCATCTTTCTGCTTTTTGTTACTCGCCAGCCACCTTTCCGTGTCCAATCCTGTTATGAAAGAATGCACAGTAAATTGTTATCAAGAAAACAATTAACTGCTCAATAATATATGCCTTTATAGTACAGTATATATTTACGATTCAACACAAAACCGTAAAATGGAAAATTAGTGTAACTGGGAAATTGACCCTTTGTGGAATACTTACATTCTGGTTATATTTGAAGTAATAATATGTAGAAAGACCAAAAGCAAATACTAGGCCAAACTTTCCTGTGAACCAACGGTACTTGGCTGCAGTTTCATAGCCCTGGAGATCAAATATTTAAAATCAACATTAAGGAGTAATCCATCCCATGAGAAAATACAAAAACTTGAAGAAAATTTAAGCAACTGTATACAAAAAGTTTTGGCATGCAATACTGGTACAGTACAGGTATTCATATTTTTCTTTAAAATAATTTTTTTACATTAAATTAATACTTGCACCACCGTCAAAAGTCAGTGACACTGATGTGAGATCAAAATTATTTAAAAATTACATCATTAGATAACATGATTTGCCATCAGAATTTGTCTCGCTTCTCATTTCACCTTTCTTTTTCCAATTTGAGATTTATTACAAAGTGAAACAAATAGCGTTCAAATACTTACCAGGACAGGTACTAGTGGTTTGAAGAGTGTGTCAAGAGGCCAACGGTAAAAACGACGGATAGGGTTGTATCGAGCCTTGTAATATCCTGGGACAACGGCAGGCTCGCTTTCTGCTAAAATCTAAAAAAAAAAAAAAAAAAAAAAAAGTTATGAAATGGTTATTTTTGAAGAGTCCTTCAGTAGCTCCCCAAGTTGTATACTGGTATACCTCTCAAACCCTCAATACAGAACGACACCAAACTAATGATTAACAAGTACAGTACCAGTAAAGATGCCGTACCAAAATCTAGTCCACTCAATGGAGGGAAGGGAGGTTTAGGATGACCATAGTAACCAAGAGAGAATTTCAGAAAGGTAGTGTGCACCAAAACAGACAACTGAATGTTTTACATTTGCAATATTGATCCTATGTAAACAATTGTTAACCAGGCCGAATCACTGGTTTGTAGCACATGCTTTTCAACCAGATGACAGGCCCTGTTACCCCGGGCTCTGGGCTGCCAATCTAATCATTCACCCCCCATCCCCAATGCACGACACCTTGAGTTTTACAGGAAGAGGGGTAAAAGCAGGAATGTGGAGTTACTGAGGGACTCACCAGAAAGAGGCCTTGTATCATATTTAACACGTTTTCTGAGAGGTCCCCTTCAATATCTCCAAGAGCTATCTCATCACAGAGAATAAGGAAGAACACCAAGAAGACTGACTGTGGGAAGGAAAAGGAGATGCGAACACATGGGAGGAGAGCCCCAGGGCAACTGACCTAACTCCAAGCCAGTGTGGAGCTGCCTAGCAACGAGACCAAGGACTGGGATGCAAAGAGCACCAAAACCTCAAGCCAGGACAAAGATGTAAACTAGTGGATCATGAGAACCTAAGAGCACATGACCAACAGAACCAATGGAAACACACACTGAACCACTGGAGAAAAAGTGAACCCTAGAGCAAGAGTCCATGAACACAGGGCAGCAAACTTTGTAACTACCGAAACCCCCAGAGGTGCACAAGGTGCAACAAAAGAGAAAAGGTATAGAACACACACTCCCTCCCCATAACTAGACAGGCAAAAGAACAGAAGCTGCAGAAACCAACTTGCAACTTACATTCCCCAACTACACAAGGCAAGGTCAGAACAGACAAAAAAAAGTTGGCCAAGCCAAGAATGCCTTACCTCCTAAAACAATTTGAAAAATGACCCAACCTCACATCAGTCTGACTGCGTGCAGCAGAAAAGGCACCTACCCCCCTACTGAAACATAGGTGAACCAAATCAAAATTGCCAATAACTACATAAAAAACACGTTGAATTTTGCATAGTTCAGAGTTCATAAGAACCTTCATAACACAGCTGCTTAGAAAGAAATACATAATACTTAGTGAATCTAGGTAAAAGGCTGTCATCTGGTGGCAAGCATTTGCTATGAACCTGTGGTTCAGCCCAATTAATCATTATTTAGAGACACACACACAAATCACAATAGCGTGATGCATCAAATGAACAAATCCACAAGGGCCATGGTAGGTCAAGTTGATTTCCCAGTTGCAATTCTTATCCATGTTGTAGCTCAGTTGATTAAGGCATGTTTGGGATCCTCTCGGACGTAGGTTCGAACCCTCGTCACAGCCCTTGTTGATTTATTCATTATTTAGAGAGGATCGGCATTTGCAAATGTTTGTTTTGGTGTACTCTACTTTTCTAATGGAATTCCTCTTACTTATAGCGATGGTCTTAACAGCCCCAGACTACAACCCTCTATTTAATGGACCAGATTTTGGTACTGGCTTCAGAAAGAGCTACTGAGTGGGCCAGCTCAGAAAATAACATAAATAAAACAAAATTTATAAATTACAGCACTAATCAATTTAAATTGAAATATATATATAATACAAGAAAAATTTTGTACAGAATTTGTATTTGTAAAAAATCTAATAGGGATATTGTACAGTATGGTACTGTATGAAAGTGAGACAGCATCCCCCAAATGATTCACAGAATATAAAACATCTATATCTGGAACAAAAATGTATAGGCTTACAAATTTTCATCATTTTACTGTACAGTATTTGTACATTTTTAATTTACCTGGTCTTTTAACCACTGCTTGCGATAAGCTCGATCAGCATCAGTCATGCCAGCAAGACGAGCTCGCTCATTTTTGAAGGGTCCCTCAATGGGAAATGCCTTCACTCCTCCAGTATCTGCAAAACATAACTGAATATTAGTAAACTGCCAGAGTAATACAGAAATTGCCCCAATAATACATCAAGGAAAATAACAATTATTGGTTGAGATATCTAAACCTAGTTGTGTTTTGTATGGCTGCATGAGATTAATGTTCATGTTAGCCTTCATAATAAATAATAAAACACCAACCTAACATTCGTTTATGTAACTAAACATCTTAATTTAATCCCACATTTGCATGTATACTAACCATTGTGAAACAATCGAGTTATCTCTAATTGAATGATCAAAATATAAAAAACGTGAACCACAAGGGCCATGACGAGGGTTCGAAACTTACGTCCGAGAGGATCCCTGACGCTGCCTTAATCGACTGAGCTCCGACATGGTAAAAGAATTGCATCCAGGAAAACATCCTGATTTACCAACGGATCCTGCAGTCTCTTCGAGACACAAACCAAGGTTTTTACGCAATTCCCCCATGTACCTGAGCTATGTCAATAGGTTGTTCTACCTCTTCGCCCTTACTTCATTACACACAGAAATCACAATAGCATGATGCATCAAATGAACAAACCCACAAGGGCCGTGACGAGGGTTCGAACCTATGTCCGAGAGGATCCCAGACGCTGCCTTAATCGACTGAGTTACGACATGGTAGCTCAGTCATCATTAGGGCAACATCTGGGATCCTGATGCATCGCGCTATTGTGATTTCTGTGTAGTGTTATAAAAAAAAAAATTGCAGTGATTACTGATTACAAAATCATAAACAATCCACAGCTATTTGTGCTTAGTGACTCAAGCCTGTGTGTGTTTTGTAGCAAGATGGCAGAGGAAGAGCTACGCCTGCTAACAGGAGTCGGGTTACTTTGATTAGGGTGGGTTAAATTAGATTTTAAAATTCATTGGTTGTCTTCAATACAAAGTCTCGTTTATGAGTTTTGATTTGATAGTGTGGAGGAAGGCTGACTCCACTACAATTGGAGGGGATCATATACATATATAATACATATATAAATGTATACATGTATCAAATGTATACATATATACATAAAATCAAATGTGATTTTATGTATCAAAATACTGTACTAACGATGGTGGCCGATGATGCATTGGGCCCAGATACAGGTAATTCCGTGGCCCAAGATGATTCACCCACAAATTTCAAAGCCTACCTAACCTAACGACATTCTTTTAATAATTATAAAATGAGCTTAGTCGAAAAGCTTGTTTATTATTTGACCGGGTACCTTTAACCCGGGGACTAGGGTACAATCCTCCATTATATAGTAGAGGCGTGGACTACGCGAGCCCGTCTGGGGTGCTGCCTCGCCTAACAAACATGTGTACACAGAACACACGACAAAGGCAACCGCAGAAACATCTATTGGGCATAAAAGCAGTGAGAGAGCCAGAGGAGCACCGACCTGACTGCGCCATCTTGCAGGATCAGCTGAGCGACTACTCTCAGTGGCCTGCAGCTGGCCCCTCACTCTACCCCTCCCGGGATATCTCTCTCTCCCTTCCACCATGAACACATGTCATATAATATTAGTAATTATATGCGTAAGTATGTCCAAAGAAACATTGCAATTTAAAAATGAAATACTGTATATGTATAAGAATTCTTACTCCACTGAAAAGATAATAAGGTTTGTTTTGATTTTAAATAAATTTTTATTTATTTATTTATTTATTTATTTATTTATTTATTTATTTATATACAAGAAGGTACATTGGGTTTGAGAGAATACATAGCATAGTATTTTTTTGAGATATATACAAGAGTTGTTACATTCTTGTACAGCCACTAGTACGCGTAGCGTTTCGGGCAAGTCCTTAATCCTATGGTCCCTGGAATACGATCCCCTGCCGCGAAGAATCGTTTTTTCATCCAAGTACACATTTTACTGTTGCGTTAAACAGAGGCTTACAGTTAAGGAATTGCGCCCAGTAAATCCTCCCCGGCCAGGATACGAACCCATGACATAGCGCTCGCGGAACGCCAGGCGAGTGTCTTACCACTACACCACGGAGACTGTAAACATTTACAAGATTGTATTTACAATCTTGTAATTTTTCCTTGCTTGCTTCTTTATTGACAGCAGATGAGCGTTAGAGTCTTTAAACAGCAGACGCCCAGTATATCAGAATATTGTGATAGAGTGTAGAGAGAATGTTAAGAAAACTGGGTATAAAGTAAGATTCATGTGGATCCCTTCACATGTGGGAATACTGTCCATGGAATACGATCCCCGTCGCGAAGAATCGTTTTTACAACCAAGTACTCATTTTACTGTTGAGTTAAACAGAGGCTACAGTTAAGGATTGGCGCCCAGTAAATACTCCCCGGCCAGGATACGAACCCAGGACAAAGTGCTCGCGGAACGCCGGCCGAGTGTCTTACCACTACACCACGGAGACTGCTCTGAATCTTGTACGCGCAGTGTTTCGGGCAGGTCCTTTTTCTAACAGATAATTTTAAGTAGGTAAATTCTAGCAGTATTAATAAAATGATAACAGATACATTGCAAGAAAAAAATGAGATGAGAGAGATTAGTAAGTATATTAAAGCACATTGGTATATTAAAGCTCTGATTATGTAAATATGATAGAGCCCAGTAGCTCAGGAATCTGTACACCAGTTGATTGACAGTTGAGAGGCGGGACCAAAGAGCCAGAGCTCAACCCCCGCAAGCACAACTAGGTGAGTACAGCCACACGCGCTGACTCCCTCTAGTGTAAATATACCATAAGGTCCGGCGGTCGTGTCTGTCATAAGCGTCACCAACAGTTCTTTAGTTTAAACGTGAACAAAAATTTGAAAACATCAGTGTTTATTTTTTAAATTTATTATTGACACAATAATAATATCAATTGTTCCATTAGTAATATTAATATTGACAGTACCTTAAATGCGAATAATAATGAACAATGATTTCATGAAAGAGTGGGATTGAGTAGGGTGGCCGTACAAGAACGGTAGCGGATGTGTTGTGATACATGTGTTGTGGTGGCTGCTTCTTCACTGCTCATGTACAGCAGGTAAACACTCATGCACCAAGTAATTCTCTTCGTTCATAACTCAAACAAATGTTATTTGGTATAGTTTTACTTTTTATAGTAAATGCTTTTTTTTTTAACTAACTCAGCAACGCAGAGAACCTGTAAAGGATGCATACGCATCACTTTAACTTGGAGTTGTAACAACTTTAATTAAATGTGCTTTTACAGCACATACAAGAGGATAAGACTCCGTTCCTTCGTATTTAATATACGAAAGTACTTAAGGAAATTCCTGTTTCATTTTCCTCCGTGGTCTGACATTGTCATATACTGTATATATATATATATATGTTATGCATCCTCCTTTCCCTTGTATATGTGGTTTTAATTGTTTTGGCTTTTTGAGGCCTATCTGAATACATAGAACCAGGGCTATATTAACTTTATGGTAATTATCCTTCATTTACTTTATGCAATACAGTAATTGTTTTTAATGTTTAATTATTGGATTTCTGGTAATTTCCTATTGTGTGTGAATTTGTATCAATAGAAGTAATGAAGATAAAAAGGAAGATGTGTAAGTTTCAAGCTGAATGGACAAACGTATAAGAACATAAAGAACTGGCTAATACAAGTGGATGATACAATTTACATGCTTGTGCATGTAAATTATGTAAATGTTAAGTTAACTGTAAAGTAAGGATTATAAAGTATCAAATAAAGTTTAAACAAATGATGTTTAGGTATAGTGCATATTTATTTGAGAATAGTGAGAAAAGTTTATTTTTGAAGGTACAATACACTGTACTGTATCTGGAATATAACCCTAGTTTTCTCATGAGTTTGATTTGCCCGAGTTTGGCTTTACATTTTTGTTTTTTTCAAGAATGCAACACTTGCACAGATTAACACCACCTGTATCATGGTTTGAAACCAAAATCATCCAGAAAAAATACATTGTTAATACTAATATAAAGCTTTTTTTAATTATAAATTTTTGTTATTAAATATAAAAATTAAGATGATTACCATGCAACCCTGATTTTCTGGACTGGTTTGTACCTCTGGATGTCCAGATAACTTAAAATCCAGGTAATTGAAGAAAATATTGTGTAATTTTTAGTGGGCTAAATCAGTTAAGCTGGCTTTATCATGATTATCAAGATACATAACCCATTGCATCAGAAAAAATTGGATTGGAATTTGTTAAATGCATCCAATTTTCCAATGCATTGATTTCTGTTGGGTAAGAAAATTGACTGCACATAACCTCTTTTATTACACATTTTTTGTGTGCAAATTTATTTGATAAAGGGCTACTGTAGGGCATACGTTAATCTGTGTATTTATGTATTTACATATGTAGCTTAGCCTAGCATTTTAAAAGGACTACAATCACCTTCTGTGGTTGATTGTTCAATAAATCCCTGAACTATATGTTTAACAAATCTCTCACCCTGTCCATGGAGGACAGAAGAAAATGTATATATGCTGGTTAGCATTTTTAATGTGTGGCCACGTCTGTGGTAGAAAATAATAATAAAAAAAAATGTAGTTAGAGAGTTCAGATATTTTTGTTATAAATATTGTATGATAATAAGTTTATTTTTGTTTTGGTTAGGTGAATAGTGTTAAATTAATTACACACCAAACATTTTTCATTACAATATGTTGGGACTGGGAGCAAATAATTGGACTGATAATTAGACAAATGGGTAAAGTCAGAAAGACATAAACTTAATTTGAATAATTTCTGCCTAATCACTATAACTAGACTTATCTCCCCAGCTTGCTGCTATTCTAACAAGTCAAGATGAAAGAGGTTCCATTAAGTACTTGCGAGAGAACATCAATAGTGTCCACCATTCAGGCTGGGCTTCGATATGACAACCGAGAGTTTCTCGAAGTTCGGGACATAACGCTTACTTTTGGCAAGGATTATGGATGCTGCACTGCCACCATTGGACAGACTAGAGTGATAGCTCAGGTATGTCTGAAAATCATTCTTCGTTTTTCAGCTGTTCATCTGGAGAGAATTACAATTTGTTTAAATTGTATCTTAATTAACTACAATAATAAAATGTTTTAAAATGGTAAAATTTGGAGATTATATTTTTTGTTTAATTGTTCATGACATTATCTTGAATTCATCACAATTTACTTTCCTAGTTCTTATTTATTAAAACAAGTCATTCATTTACCTCGGCTGATTTTGTTTCCAGTGTTATAAAATTCCACAGCATCACTTACCTCCCTTCACATCTGCTTCCCCACACCTTCCTCGTCATCACTTGCCTCCCTCCACACCTGATTCCCCACACCTTCCTCATCCAACCTGCCCTCCTGCAAAGAATGTCACTTTTCACTTGTATGTGTTACATAAGGCCAAAAATTGTCATACTAGAAAATGGAAGCAGCTCGCAAAAGTGATGTACTGTCCCTTTTCTGTTTTGGGTCCTCTGGTAGGTTAGAAGAGGACACTTTAAATGGGCCATTTTTTTGACGTTGGGAAATCTTAGGACAGGCTGCCTTATCATCACTTGCCTCCCTCCACACCTGCTTCTCTACACCTTCTTCATCATTGCTTGCCTCCCTCCACACCTGCTTCTCTACACCTTCATCATTGCTTGCCTCCCTCCACACCTGCTTCTCCACACCTTCCTCATCATTGCTTGCCTCCCTCCACACCTGCTTCTCCACACCTTCCTCATCATTGCTTGCCTCCCTCCACACCTGCTTCTCCACACCTTCCTCATCATCACTTGCCTCCCTTCACACCTGTTTTCCCACACCTTCCACCTGGTATGATCCTGAGGCTTAGCTGTGTTAGTGACTAAGCCCAGGGAGTCTACCAGAAAGGGACATTTCATGAAAGTAAACACTTGATTTTTTCAACAAATATATATTCCATACAGTATTACATTCCACTGTATTACAGGTAACTTGTGAAGTGGTTGAGCCAAGGCCATCTCGACCGAGTGAAGGCAAATTATCAATTTCTGTTCACTTATCACCCATGGCTGCACCCCATTTTGAACCTGGAAGAGGAAATGATCTTGTTGACGAGTTGCAGTTAATCCTGGATAGAAATATCAAAGAGTCACGGTGTCTTGATCTTGACTCCCTGTGTATCATGGCAGAGGAGTGTGTCTGGCATATTCGAGTGGATGTCACGGTAAGTTTAGCTTCTCACTTCTTAAAAAAGTGTATGTACCGTTGATCACCTTGTTTATAATGATTCTTCACTTTATTAATTTTCATATAAAGCAAATGTTATGAATAAATTACCCACATGTAAGAAAAATTTACATAAATGTTTCAACTACTCATCTTACTATCTCATTTTAGATTTAAAATTATTAATGAACTTAATTAACTTAATTAACAGTAAACTAGTGTTTAAACAGTCTCTCCTAATGGCTTTATTATGTTACTTTTTCTTTTCTTAAGTTTTTAATTCGATATTGTGAGAACACCTTATCATATTGACTTGAAATTTAAAACACTTACTATATTTGAGCCAAAAGTTATTCCTGGCTTCATATTTCAGCAAAGTGTTAACTTTTATTTTGAACTTTGTCCTGAGGGAGGGTGTCTGTGCTTCTTGTTGCCTTGTTTTTGCTTCTCGTGCATATTTTTTCTAAACACTGTTGCATAAGCCTTGAGACTTTTTCACCTTGAGGGCCTGTGGCTGGAGTTCCTTTCTCTAATTACTTACTTTCTACAGCTTGCTTTAACTGGATGATATCCTCCAGTATTTCCCCTAGTACCAGTAGGATCTTGTGGTGACATTTGAAAGGTACTGTATTAATGATGCTGGGATGTTTCTAATTTTCCACGCACATGAAAGTGCAGGTCACTGTTCAGAACTTTCAAATACTGCATTGTTATGGTAGCCATATCTTTCAGAGCTTTCAAGGTTTTCATTATAGTACAGTATATCAAAGTCTGGATTTTCAAGTTTGCACTGTACTGTATATTCTACAGTTACATGAAGTCAATTGATGGGGAATAAAGGCATCAGAAAATACCAAGAATCCTGGTTAGTACATTTGGAAAAGTCATCCTGGAATAATTTCCAGACTTTTTGTTTTTCAACTCTGTGTCAGCTGCGTGCACTACTAAACTTTTATGTTTTAAAAACTTTGAGGTACACTTCAAACAATGGTAGGGGGGAAAACTACATTATGTGCATATGTTTTTAATTTTTTTGTTTTCCAATTGTGTTACTGTTGTATTATCAGTAACGGCATGTAGCCCTGCAAAACTCGTTAAACACAACTAGTATTGTTCCTTGTGAGTTGGTATGTATCAGTATTTTTTCTTTAGCTATTGATGCTTCTTAATTTACTTTGAATAATACATTTTGAAGTTATGCAGTTTTTAATTTTAGTTATACAGTAGTTAATACATCAAAAATGGTGAGAAGAAAATATTTACTGCTAAATTTTAATAAAATGTAACTTTTGTTTCAGGTTCTGAATCATGCAGGTAACCTAGGCGATGCGTGTAATATAGCTTCTGTTGCGGCTCTACGCCATTTTCATCGTCCTGATGTAACAGTAGAAGAAGACGGGCGTGTCACCATTCACACTCTGAAGGAGCGTGAACCTATTCCCACATTCATGAAGAAAGTGCCTGTTTGCCTCACATATGCATTTTTTGTAGTTGATGATAAGTATTATATGCTTATGGATCCCACTGAAAAAGAAGAAAGGGTAAGGAATTTTTTAACTAAATTTTTGTAAATTTTATTCATAGAACAGTTTTATTAATACAGTATTAAATATGCAATTATTATACTGGGTATGTGTTATGTCTCACATTACTTTGCACATACTTCTGCTGCAATGTTTTTCATGCATTCCTTTTCTCCTTAACCACTGCACTGACATAACATGGGGTATGGTGGCACCACCCGACTCAGGAGTGATGTTATGATATCTTAAGAATCAAAATGCGCGCACGGAAGGCTGGGTACAAGATGGACGCCTGAGACCTCCAGTGAGTGGCAGCCATCTTGAAAAAAATTCTCAGTATGCCCCAGGGTCGTGGGTAACCATGGCTCGTGCATGCGCCTCTGACTCCGAATCCCCTCTCGGACGCAGTGTCGAAAGAGCGATCTCTTATGGTGAAATTCAGACTTTATGGTTTGAAGAAGATAAGAGTAGTGATCTTGATGAAGGAAGGCATGATAAAGACCTAACACAAGTGATAGAGCATGATGAGGATGATACATCAAGCGTATCCAGTACAGGGCAAGTGCCAGGCATGCTGCGGCCTCCCAGGCCATTGCCTTCGCCATTATTATCACCACCTGTGTCGTCTCCAATTTTTGAAGAAAGTGATACAGTACTATAGATGAATAATTTTCTGTGTTCAGTGATGCTGCTTCTGATACAAGTAGCATAGATGAACCGAGTGTTAGTGACTTCCAAGGTGGTGTTACTATGCCAGTGGTGGTGATGCCAGTACAAAATGTATGGGTGAATTCACAAGGGAGGACTGTGATAATTTTGTACTACACAAAATCACAGTTTGATGATACTGATGTTTTTGTTGCACCCACTTTCTCATATACAATACAGGTAAAGATATGAGTGAAAGTGAATATTTTATGGCTTACTGTATTTTGATAAGCCATTCATGCAATACTGCATTTTGCTGATGAAACCAATATGTATGCATTGAAACTTCAAACATGTAGGTGGCTTATTACCTGTTTCATTTATGACATGATGAAAGGACACCACTATGGCTGAATTGTACGTGTTCGTAGCTCTGTGTATGCTTATGAAACATTCTGTGGAACACGTAATACAGGATTACTGGAAACATTTTTGCGCTGTTCCAAGCCAAGTACAACAAGTATAAGTTCAAATATAAGTTCAACAAGTACCTGTCATGAGTCAGGTTCCTGATATTTCTATGGTGCCTACACTTTGAAAACATTGCAAATGTTGATCGAAATTAGCGACTTTGGAAAGTGCAAAAAGTGTTCAGCACTATCAGATAATTTTGTTATCAGACAATAACACTTCAATTTTTGCGCAATACCAGAATGTCACAATAAAAGCCTCAAAGCATGGAGGTTAACAGCCTAGGACACTTCCTGTGAACTATGTAGTGCCTCTTTTCCTTCCCTTTTTCACCAACTTACTACGCTTTTTTTTTTTAGGGATCTCATTGTCTACTCCCAAACACATATTTACCGTGTTTTACATTTCCATTCCATTAAATCGTCTAATACGGTATCTTAATATTTTACCAAAATTACCAAAATTTTTCTATAAATTTTACACTTCTTTCCACTGTCATCTTCCTTACATTTAGTCACCTGCTATACATTTTTCTCTGATTCAAGCACCCATCACCCACTTACCCTAATTTTGAACAGCACTGCATAATGATCTGACTCCACAAACATTCCTCTCATAAACCTCTCATCTTTTCACACTACATTACTTGTACAGCTTCAATAAACAGTGAGTTTACAATCAATCATATTAATTTGCAACATTTCATCACTTTGCCTCCATGAATACCTGTGATGAACCTATGCTCAAACAAAGTATATTTACACATGCCACTTTCCAACAATTTCTCCACTACATTTACAGCCCACCCTAGCACTCATCTCCCCCAGAACAATAACTACACTCTTGAAGCTTCCCCACTCAATCAGTATGATTCCAGAACACCTTTATCTCATTCTTTCCTATGAGACTAGGCTTTGATTATATGGTACTTCATTAAAATGGCTTTATAGATAATAATTCAATATAGATATAATAACATTTATGTAAACGTGTGGTTGACTACTGTACTGAATAACCAAAAGATTTTGGTCAGTGATTCTAACATGAATCTTCTTTGTATATATCTTACATTCTTTTTCACTTGAGTAGGAAGTTGATTAATCAATTCTTCAAAGTTCATTTCCAAATTTGATTGGACCTGATGCATTTTGCCTAGTGCAATTTAGTCTCCTCCAGAGAGAGTGATAGTGAATTACCAAATAAGAATTTAGTAATAGTTTGTCCATGAGGGTGTACTGAACTGTGAGGTGGTTATCCCATCCTCTTGACAGATTAATCTGGTCCTGCATTCTCACTGGTCAGCTGGAAATGATGGGTAGAACATCAATTGGAAGTTCTATTTTGGTTGTGTTGAGAGAAGGATGGACCTAGATATAAATTGGCTATGGATAAATTTGAGAATAATTATCATTCTGTATAATACACTATGATTGAAAATTAGGAATTAAATCTCTATTGTACTTAACACAAGTACAGTATATAACAAACAATTTAATAGGAATATCAGCCTCCGGATGTTGATAGCAAAGCAGTGGAAGGACAAGAGAGACAAATATAGTCATTTTGTATATGTCCCTGGACAATGGTGTGTAAACATTGTTATTTCTTAGTAGTAATGCTACTCCATTTAAGGGTTCATCATCCTCCTAGTCATATTTCTCGGTAAGTGCTATACAGGAATAGAGTATTTACTTCTGTTTCCTCATTCTGGTCACTAGTGTTTGTCAACAAACTTAGCAGCTGGTCTTTTTAATGGTAAAAATGCTCTATATGATGGACACACCACGATTTTATCATGCATACAGAATGCAAATACTGTTCATAAAAACATATGTGAGCGCTCCCAGCTTATATAATGGAACAAGTGTAAACATGTGTATTTGTGTTTATAACGCCATCCAAATATGAATGTTATTTCCGAAGCTCTTAAATATATATACAGTATTGCATATATATTGTATTTTTAAGAATAATTAGAATTAGAGAGTACAGTGATAATTGATTTATGAAATTTTATTATTCCAACAGGTGATGTCTGGGAAGTTAATGGTTGGCTTAAATCCTCATGGAGAGATAACCTCACTAGTATTTCCAGGCAGAGTGTCACTACAGAAAGAACAAATTATGGGTTGCATTCGTAATGCATTTTCTAAAGCTAAAGCTTCAGCTGAAATGGTACAAAAATCAGTAGATGAAGACTTAGAAAGGAGGAAAGCACTGATCAAACCAGAGGGCTTTACCAATTGCCTTGCATCTGATGAAACCTACTTAAAGCAGAGAATCATGAGAAAAATAAAAAGTAAAAACAAATCAGAATTTAGAATTCCACAGGAACCTGTAGAAGACCTCCAGGATCTGATGGAAGTAGTGCAAGTTGCAAAAGATCCATTTGAGTCAGATGAAGAAGCCTTACCGACACCACCTATGAAAATAAAGAAGCACATTACAGAGACAACAACGAGCAAAGCCATGGATGTGTCCAGTGACAGTGAAGAGGAAGAAGTGACAGGAAAATTGACTTCGAAAGATTTGCAATAAATTGTACTCGATTACCACTCAATAAAGTATGTGATTAATTAACGTGTAAATTTATCCATTTTATATAATCTTTGTGGCATACAGGGATTTTGGCAAAATATATATATATTTTTTTATATTTCTAACATTGTCTTTTATACCCAGTGCTCCTTCCCTTTCCAGCCCATTGCCGTCGTGAGGAAGCTTGGTGGGCGACTGTCGTAGTGTAATGCTCTATGGGACAGCTTGTCCTCTGTCCATTTGAATTCTTATGCTCCTGCTGCTGTCTTCACAAATTTTGCTGGTTGCTTTTTACTCTTCCTCCTCTTTCATTTTTCCTCCCCACCTCTTTTCCTTTCCGATTGTCCCCGTTCTGCCGACTTTTTGCCATTCTTGAATATTCTTTCCGATGTCTTCTTCTGTTCTGATGCCGGGTGTTTGGGAAGGCACATTCTCTCACCCGTAGAACTGTGGTACCTGACTTTGTCGAGCAAGGGGACACTTTTATTGTAAAAATTTCCCTTCGATGCTGAGCCTGATTTTGACGGACTGACGGTTCTTAAGGTGGCAATTGCAAGGTGTATATCCACGATGCATCCCTGGGGGGACCCATCTTTTTGGGTATCCTATCCTCTATTTGTGGCTCCATGATGGATATGGGGGCTTATTCATGGACAAAATTTTTACCTGTTCATTTTTATGCCATTCTCTGACATCGATTTAACTTCTCAGACCCATGGGGTGGGTGCCCATACCCCAAGTCGGACTATGCTGGAAGGCCGGGCTCTGTAGTGCTGTGATCGCTATTGTCTTCGTTACTTTGTGTGGTCCCTACAACTCCCTCACTCTCCCTTATGGCATACTTTGACCACTACCGCTCCTGTGGGCCCTGTTCTCTTTCACCACCTTCCCCTTTCTGTACAATTATCCTGCCTGCAAGGTTCTCTTTCTCGCGGTTTGTGTTACCAATATTTCTCCTCATGTCGTTCTATCCTTGCCCCCATGGAGGGACCCTCCTCCATATCCCTCTTCCTAAGATTTGTAAAACCTTGGCCTGCATGACAAAAGCTTTTTCAGTTCTTCTAGTTCTATAGTCTCTTGCTGACTTTTCTTCATGCTCTCACTCCATTTCTGTCTTCATAGATGGGGTCTGCCGACGTTGTAGGCTACTCTGCTGTGTTTCCTGACTATACCTATATGTGTTGCCTGTTCCCGGAAACTAGCATCTTCACGGCAGAACTTTATACAATTTGGTATGCCCTTCATCAACTGTTTTTTGCTCTCAATCTTCCTTTGTTGTTGCAATTGACTCTCACAGTGCCCTCATGGCTTTGGAGTTCTTTAATCCTGTCCATCCTGTGGTAGTCGAAATTAAACATTGGTTGTTTCTTATCTCCAGCAGATTTAAGACAGTCGAGTTTGTTGGGTTCCCAGCCAAACTGGTGTCTCTTTTAAATGAGCTGCTGCTAAGGAGACTATCTACACTTGCCCCATTTCCGACAAATGTGTTCATTATTGTGACTTCTACCCAGTTATTCATTCCTCAATCCGTACCTGTTGGCAGAATCAATGGTCTTCTGTTACTGGTAACAAACTGCATGCTCTTATGGATAGCATGCTTTGATGTAACTAACATTGCAGTGGTTAAGTTTTTTGGATGATAAACAGCAAAAATTGTTTTGAAAAGCTCAGTGGAAAATCATACCCCCATTTCAGACTTCATAGACGTTGTTGACTTGCAATAGGAGCCAATCATCCTTGAAGATCGGCACGGGGCTGAACCCCAACCATGCTCTCCATGACACTCGCAATACAATCACGCATCACAGAAAATTGTGTGAGGGTAACTACAAGCATCTGGCCAATCTTGGACAAATGTTGTAACAGATATAGATGTTAAACTTAAATCTATTTTAATTGAACAAGTTGTGTATTGTTAACTTACAATGTTAATGTTATCAAGTTATTTTACCCAGGGTAACACTTTCATCTACAGTATTTCATTACCCTTAATATTTTCTTCAAATTTATATAATTTATAATTAAAGTTATTAATAATTAAATTTATTAATAAACTATTCACGCCATAGCGTGTTTGAATCATAAGACGAAAACTGCTTGGTACCCTCGGTGTGTGGGTGTTGTGGTGAAAGACTTTTCTATTGTATTTTCTGACTTGTATTTCGTATGCGGTGAAAGACTTCTTTCACCGACCTTTCCGACCTCATGGACCACTAAATTCATAATTTTAAATTCCACGGACCACTAATTTAAATCCCACAGACCACTAATAAGGTCTTATTCCCAACAGTCATTTTTGTTAAAGCAGGTACTTACTTGTGCATATTTTCACGCATTCTTTGAAGTATTCAAATGGTTTCGTAGCTAAATCCGGAAAGAAATTCAAAATATTTCTTTGTTTTTTTTCACTTATTATGGGTTTATTGCATTCGAATCTGAAACCAAACAAGAACTTATAGTTATTAAAGTCAAACCATTTGATGTCATTAAATATAACTAATGGTTTTTATGTTCATTGCTTCACTTATTAATTTTCATAATTTTTTTAATAACTAAATTTATGTACACACAATTGACAAAAAGTGATTGAATACTGTGTGTAGGCCAACAATGTATTTCGTATGCTTATGTTTAGTTTAACATATAAACTTGTCCCTGACACAGCTGAAAAGAAAGATCTTGCGACCCACAATTTTTTTTCTGCTATTCTTTCTGGTAACGTCGTCCAGAAACATTCAAACACTGATGGGAAAGACTATATAATAACGGCCAATAGTACACAACACACCAGACGGCACCGCTCCTGTGCCAGGTAAGTCCACTACGGGCTCACCATAGCCCGTGCTATTTACCCCCGCTCCTGTGCCAGGTAAGCTACAGGCTCACCATAGCCCGTGCTACTTGGAACTTGTTCCGAGTAGCTGAATGTATAACAACAACAACAACAACAGTACACGATAATCACATCGTACAGTAAGCAATGAAATGTAATAGCGCTAATAATTCAAATCGGAAATGGCAATAACCACATTTGCCCAGGGACCACCATATGATAATAAAATCGGGGGACATTTGACAAGTTGCCGACTTCCTGTCCCTGTCAAGACCACTAGAGAGATGGTGGTTAGGTAAATTAATGGCTAAAGTTTCGTAGAAAAGTCTCAGCTTAAGTCAAGGGCCACTTCTAGATGGACCATTCTACTGTTAGCACATGTGAAAGAGCAAATGTGAACTTTCTGTGGCTTATCATTCTCAGTGTTCATAATAGAGCACCTGCATGATAGGACCAGTCATTCTTCTGGTAAAGGAGGTCATTGATATTAGCACCTGCCTCATTCAAACCTTTAACATACAATTAACGCAGTGCCCAATGCAGACGATGAGTCACAATAACGTGGCTTAAGATATGAAGACTAAAAGCATATCTTCGTTTTTCCCTATAATTCCCTATCAGTAGTTGCCCGGCATTCGGTATTCAGTACCGCATGTAACCTGTTAAGGTATTTATCCTCTACCCCTCCATGACTCCATGACGTGTTTCATGGTGCGCTATCTCATTTCGCGCGATTTTGATAAGGAGCAGTGGACGGATGGCCGGTGTAGGGACGTCTGCTTTGATTGATGAAGATTAAGGCACCCAAAAGGTGGCACGGGCATGAATAGCCCGTAAGTGGTGGCCCTTTTGAGCCATTACCAGTATCAAGAGCTGATATTGGAGATCTGTGGGGGTGCGACTGCACCCTGCGTGACGGGAGATGTCTCTCGTGACGTCTGCCTTCTGTAATCTTCCCTAATATTGTAAAAGTCTGTCCCCATTCTTTCAGATGCCCAAGTTTCTGATTAATGGAATCTTCGGAGGATTACTTTTATGGTTTATTACTAAAAACTCAAGCTTAATTGTCTAAATAGACTTCTCCCTGAATCTGGTTTATCTAGTATTTCAAGAGTTCAAGTGGAGGGTTTTCCCCTATTTTCTTATCATAAGGACTTGAGCATTTACGTCGTTACCCTACTCGCTACGCATGGATGAGTAGCGAGTAGGGTAAGTGATCTCACTGAAATCAACAATTTTAGACCATTATATATCATCCCCAACTTCTCCAGAGGAGAGCATGTGGAGCACCCAGAGGAGAGCATGTGGCATGGGCGCGGGCCGTGCGCCAGCAGCCCGTCGTCGACTGGAGGCCAGTAGTATGGAAGACCCGAGCCGGCTGGAGCTAGGCAGCTGCCGCGCCCTTCACCTTCTGTCTGGTACTGTCACTGCAAGCACCTCCATTGTGACCAACAAAATTGTGCATAATCACGCCTTTGAACCTCAAAACCTGACTTTCACAAAAAAGAGATGTATATATATTTAATGATTTCATAAAATAATTGCACCCAAGCGAGTGTACGGACAGAGAAGAGCCGGCCGAGTGGTGTGTGCTGCGAGCCACAATGATGGTAATCTATGAGCTCCTGCAGGCGTGACATGGAGCTGTGGGCTCACATGATGGCTATATAGGTACTGCAGGAGTGTGGAGCAGGTGGAGGTGTGGTCGAAGCCCGCCACAGCTGTCACTCTGGATCAATACTACCAGCCTCTCTTGTCTCGCCTCACAGCCGCATCGCCGTACGTACATATGTGTGTTGTGTTGTCAGCTGCTGCACGTGTTCCTGTAGCCAGGTGTTGAAGGGGGAAGCCAGGTGATGATGTACGTGTTGTCGGGGACGTGATGCACGTGTTGACATGGACATGGTGTACGTGATGCAGGTGTTGACATGGATATGGTGTACGTGATGCAGGTGTTGACATGGACATGGTGTACGTGATGCAGGTGTTGACATGGATATGCTGTACGTGATGCAGGTGTTGACATGAATATGGTGTACGTGATGCAGGTGTTGACATGGATATGGTGTACGTGTTGACGGGGAAGTAATGCAGGTGTTGACATGGACATGGTGTACGTGTTGACAGGGACGTGATGTAGGTATTGACGAGGAAGGGATGAAGGTATTGACTGGGAAATAATTCAGGTGTTGAACGTGATGCATGTGTTGACGGGGATGTAATAACGGGGAAGTAGTGCCTGTGTTGATGGGGGAAGAGAAGGGAATAAGTGATGGGGAAATTATACAGGTGTCGACGAGGAAGTGATACAGATGTAACTGGAAAGTAATGCATATGTTGACGGGAAAGTGATGTTAAATGGGAAGTAATGTATGTGTTGATTGGGGAAGTGATGCAGGTGTTGACGAGGACAGGTGTTAACGTATCTAATCATGCAGGGTTTAATAAAAAAAACCTGAAGGATCTTTTCTTAAAACCCAACCAGACTGGGTAAAGTTTTTATCTATTTAACCAATAATTATAAAAATCTAAGTTTATATTTAAATAGAAACAATTAAGTTGGCCCGCTTTTAAACCTGCCTGTTTTTTTTTTCATTTGAAGAATCCGGCCCCCACTACTACCTTGTTCTAATGTTAAAGTTTAATATACACTGTGTGGGTTTAATGTACCTATAGTGAAGGTTTAATAATTTAGTCTATCAAAATAAAACATTACCTAATTTCATCCTCATAATTTCCTACCTTGTGCTTCAAACTCACACTGTATCTTGTACTACCCACTTCCCCAATATTAGTACTTAAGACTGGATCCTTACCAGTGTAATCACCTCTGTCATCATATATTGTAGTTATCTGTTGATATAAAAACCTTGCTACAATGTACCCGTTTATCTTTTCTGGTATGTTAGGTTAAGGACCTGCCCGAAACGTTATGCGCATTAGTGGCTTTGCATAAATGTAAAAATACCAATTCTATGTACTCTCACTAACCCATTGTGCCTTCTTACAAATCAATTATTATTATTATTATTATTATTATTATTATTATTATTATTATTATTGTTGATTTAGGGGCGACGAAGATCGTGGGATCGGAAGCGCCCCGGCGTACCCGTGATCGGTTAATCGTTAAGCTCGGAAACGTAGAAACGCCAAGCCTAATCGCGAAACGAGTGGCGCCAATCACTGGAAACTATTATGCCTTGCGACAAGGCAACGCAAACGGGTAGATGAATGGGGAGCCCCAGGGAGGCCCTCAGAGTGACAAGCACCAGCCCCGCCCCACACAGAGAACACTGGGTAGCAAAACCAAAACTCGGCCCCCAACTAAAACGCAATATTATTATTATTATTATTATTATAATGTATTAGAACAGCCTATGTTTACCTCTGGCGAGCATTAATGTCTGGGTGGGCGATGCTCCTCCGCTCTTCAACTCGTTCTCTCAATTTCCACGCCGTAAAAAAATGCAATGGTTTAATTATTCTTTTCGGGGACAGGCAGTCTGTGTGTATATACACGTTAGACTTATATAGACGTCCCCCACCCCCAAGGGCGATCTACTGACCCTCCACAGGATGCAACCCCACAACAAATTACTAAGTCCTGGGTACCTATTTACTGCTAGGTGAACAGAGAGAGGCTTTGGGGTGATAGAAAACGTGCCAAACCATTTCTGTCCTACCCAGGATTCGAACCCGGAATTCACGATTGGGAGTCGAGAACGAACGCGACTGTACTACAGACCAAACACGTTAAAACCTAGGCTACCCACCAGCCCCAACAGCTCAGCTCCTGTGCCAGGTAAGCCCACAACGGGCTCACCATAGCCCGTGCTACTTGGAACTTTTAGTTCCGAGTAGCTGAATCTAAAACAACAACAACAACCAGCCCCTATCAAAGTCGATACTCATTAGTCGTAGGAAGCGTCAATATTGCAGTATTTTTAATTTCGCTAAACCGCCGCAATTTTTACGTCGGAGTCGATTGCGTAAAAATCGTAGTGCGTTCAGTAAGCTGACAGGTTGCACTCCTGCCCCCAGCAAGAATGATATATGTTTGGCGGATCGTATTCCGATCCGTAAAATGACGTTGAATAAACTAAAACGTTCCTGGCCTAAGGTCTTAATTAAAACATTGCACAATAATATGTAAGTTTGGGAAATGTGTACATGTTTTAGTGGAAGGAGAAAAACAAATAATTACATTGAAGGATATGTTGTAACTACTACATAGTTATTGGGACGGGTTATTGTTGTAACTACTACATTATTATTGGGAAGGTCGTCACCACTCAGTAGTGTTGTAGGGATCCATCAGGTGACATGGTTTGGGAGGTGTCTAGGAAAACTCACAGCAACAGTTTTAGAGTCAAGATAATTTGTCTGTCTTTGTGTGGATGTATAATACTTGAAGAATAATATGCGCCTTTGAATGTGATAAGAACTTCATTCACATGAACACTTGACAATGACGGGGTGAGAATAGCTTGAGCTACCTCATCCCTTTGTGTGTATTTGTACCTCAATAAACTTACTTGAATTTGAAATTGACAATTGATGTGCAATTACTTGACGTATATTCATCTCTACTTTTTAAACTACAACTAATTTGATTCCAGATTATTAAAAGTGAAAATTTCTGCCCTTTTACATGATATAAGACTCGTCGACAAGCTTACGACAATAACCGATAAACAGTTGTTTTAAAATGCCTCGACGTCACTATTGTAACGTCACACACACCTGATATTGGCGTGACCGCGTGGCATATTCTGCAGGTCTTCAGTACTACTGTAGTGTGGACGAGGATGCGGGTGGTGAGCCTGGGCGTGTGGGTGTTCGTCAACCTGGTGTTCCTGGGGATGAGCGCCTACCTCTACCTGCTGTGGGTGCAGTATTGGCGCTACGTCGACGCCAATACTTTCCAGCCCCTCGTCACCAACTACACCTCCGCCACGGCTCTACATAACAGTGAGTCCCACTTTATCCGAGATTTTCACTATTTTTGGGGGGAGGGGTGCCAGAATGTCTGTCTGATTGTCTATCTGTCCAAGGTTGGAGTTCTGAACATGCAGGGGAAATGATCAGGGATACGGGACAGCCACAGTCTTATTGGGATCGGCCTAAGTTAAATACTTTATTATTAATATTTATAGACCCCCCCCCCCCCGGTGAGATTTTCATGGCGTCCAGTGTGAAATATTTGGTATGTTTCTCGCAGTGATTTCAGTGCTTCGTAACAATACATTTTCTGCGAGACCTATGGAGTTGTTTCAGCGCTTCTTAATAAATTGTCTAGGAGGACGAGAGAAGGGACGAAGGGGGAAAGGAGCCACGTGAACAACACAAATGCGCATTTGTGTTGCTCACGTGGCCCCACAAAGTGAGGTGATTTTTTTTTTTTTTTTTTTTTGAGATATATACAAGAGTTGTTACATTCTTGTACAGCCACTAGTACGCGTAGCGTTTCGGGCAAGTCCTTAATCCTATGGTCCCTGGAATACGATCCCCTGCCGCGAAGAATCGTTTTTTCATCCAAGTACACATTTTACTGTTGCGTTAAACAGAGGCTTACAGTTAAGGAATTGCGCCCAGTAAATCCTCCCCGGCCAGGATACGAACCCATGACATAGCGCTCGCGGAACGCCAGGCGAGTGTCTTACCACTACACCACGGAGACTAATTTTTCGATGATTCGATAATAAAGATTCGATGAAATATCTATGCCCGTATGGTTAAGGTACTAGGTACGCCAAGGTGCATAGCGCTCCTGGCTATCTGGGTTCGAATCCTTCTGGGGTAGGGTGTGAGTTTTTAGTTGCATATATGCCTGGGGACCATTCAGGCTTGTTCGCATATATTTTTTAAAGAGCGCTGTTTGTCGACATAATTGTATTTGTGCTGCTTTTTCAGCTATGTTTTCATTTCTTGTTTTTCATTCTACTCTTTATGCTCAATTAGTATTAAGCTTGTCATTTAAGTTTTTCATGCCCGAAACGCTTTGCGTAATAGTGGCTTTAGGCATTGTATGTACTAGCTCTACCTATAAGTCAACCAATCTTTGTAAAAATTTCTTGTATGTATGTACCTTACCTAAATAAACATATATATATATATATATATATATATATATATATATATATATATATATATATATATATATATATATATATATATATATATATATATATATATATTATAAGTACTATATTTTATTTCACCTTTGTTACAACAAAAAAGGAGTTACATATAAGGTACAAAGAAGATTATAGTAAGTTGTCGAGTTCCTCCAGCTCCTCAGATGGCGGCTCCGGGCATTGAGTCCCTGCGCCTTCTTTTACCAACTTCGAGGTAAACTCCGGAGCTGGAGTTTAAAATATGTATAATAGGTCAAGTATTTTACTGGGGTAGATGTAGATGGGGTAGGTAACTTCCTCTTGCATCTACTCTCTCTCTCTTTCCCAATGTAGAAGTACGAGAAATCGAGGTCCGAGCTGGGAAACCGAGATTCTACTCCCGGCGCCAGGAGGCGGGACCGCCGCCACCGCCGCCGCCCTCGCCCCCACGCTCGCCCACCCACGCCCCCAACATCACCACCACCACGCCCATGACCAGGGAGCAGCTCCTGAAGGCCATTGATAGGCATAAAATGGATGTCATGGTCCGACTACGTAAAGAACAGATGCGGGAGGGGAATATTCTCATCAAGGTGAGAGAGCACAGATGTATGTAACAGAGTGCATATATGTGTAGTATTTTGCACGTGTGTTACACGTTGTATGTGTTACACAGTACATGTATGTAACAAGGGAGCTTGTGTGTAACAGAGTGCGTGTGTGTGTTACAGAGCACATGTGTGTAATAAAGCTTAGGGGTAACAGAGTTCATTTGTGTAGCAAGAGAGCATGTGTTTAGCAGTGCATGCGTGTTAGACAGTGTATGTGTGGGTAGAGAGTGTATGTTTGGTAAAGTGTGTATGTGTGGTAGAGTGTATGTGTGGTAGAAGGTGTATGAGTAGTAAAGAGTGTATGTGTGGTAGAGTGTATGTATGGTAGAGAGTGTATGTGTAGAAGATGGTGTATATATGGTAGAGAGTGTATGCGGCGTAGAGAGTATGTGTGTGTACAGAGTGTGTGTGCGGAAGAGAGTGTGTTGTAGAGAGTGTATGTGCAGATGAAAGTGGATTATATATATATATATATATATATATATATATATATATATATATATATATATATATATATATATATATATATATATATATATATATATAATGTCGTACCTAGTAGCCAGAACGCTCTTCTCAGCCTACTATGCAAGGCCCAATTTGCCTAATAAGCCAAGTTTTCATGAAATAATGTTTTTTCGACTACCTAACCTACCTAACCTAACCTAACTTTTTCCGCTACCTAACCTAACCTATAAAGATAGGTTAGGTTAGGTTAGGTAGGGTTGGTTAGGTTCGGTCATATATCTACGTTAATTTTAACTCCAATAAAAAAAAATTGACCTCAAACATAATGAAATGGGTACATTATCATTTCATAAGAAAAAAATTAGAAAAAATATATTAATTCAGGGAAACTTGGCTTATTAGGCAAATCGGGCCTTGCATATTAGGCTGAGAAGTGCGTTCTGGCTACTAGGTACGACATATATATATATATATATATATATATATATATATATATATATATATATATATATATATATATATATATATATATATATACACAATATAATGTATGACTCAACAGATGTCAATATAATATATGAGAGACACTCAACATAATATATGCTAATAACTAACTCAGTGTATTGTATGACACAGCCACTAAAAATAATGTATGCCACATCCACTCTCAATGTATTGTATGACCGGCTCTCTAAATATAACGTAATAAACATATATTAACACCTGCATTAATATGCATAAAATACATAAACAGCATAAGAACAAGTATGGCGTTAACTACAAGGGGCCCAGAATCCGGGGAAACCCATCCAAGGAGCAGATGCTGTGTGCCTTCCGCGGCGCCTCCTTCAGGTCCCTGCGGGATGGGGACGAGCCCTTCACCTCGCAGGGGGTGGCCAAGCACTTCCCCAGCACGGGGCTGCTGGAGGGCCGCTATTTCAACACGTGCGCCGTCGTCACCAACGCCGGCGCCATCAAGGGAGCCCAGCTGGGCAACTTTATAGGTCAGTCTAACACAGATACTGATTAGTTAATAATAGTCATAATTTATTCATAAGAAAGTACAATGGGTTGGTGAGATTACACAAGATTGATATTTGAATATTCTTGCAAAGCCACTACCATCTTCGCACAATGTGGCGTGTCAGAGGGAGTGTCAGCACAGCAGTGGACACGTCTTGCTTATGCACTTGGCCTCAAGCGACAGGCGCCTGTGAGACCTATGAATATAGGTAAGTAGGTATTGTTGAATTCAGGCTTGGAGCTATGTACTGGAACTGGGACGACTGTTCAGTGCACTAAATGTACATGAATTTATCTGAGGGTCATAAACTCTAGTGGCCTATATATATATATATATATATATATATATATATATATATATATATATATATATATATATATATATATATATATATATATATATATATATATATATATATAATGTGTGTGTGTGTGAGAAAGATAAGAAATGTCTGATCTCCATATATGCCTAATCATAATAATAATTTAATTATATATCTATAATCGTGGACTGTATTTTTCGTATTTAAACGGTGCCTTTAAGTAAAAAATAGTTGTTACTAATGAGTGTTATTATTGGCCGCTGTTGGCCAGACTCTCACGACGCCGTCATTCGCTTCAACCACGCTCCAACTGAGGGCTTCCAGCACGACGTAGGGTCGAGGACAACCTTGAGAATCGTCAACTCTCAGGTGGTGACCAAGCCCATGTTTGACTTCTGGGGTTCCCCGCTGTACTCTGGCACGGCGCTACTGGTCTGGGACCCAAGCAATTATAATGCTTCTCTGGAGGAGGTGAGGGAGTTATCCTACTCCTAACACACCGTACACACACCCTTGTCTCACTCCCCCCCACACACACCCCTTGTCTCACTCCCCCACATCCCCCTCCTGTCCCCGTTGAGGCTACTAGGTAAGTGGTGGTCTTCGGGTAAAAATAATTTGTAGCCACCTTATATTGGTCGATTCTAAACAATACCTGCATCCATTTTAAACATTATTCTATCTATATTTGTCTTATTTCCTTATTTATGGTATCAGTGTAAATTGAGTGTACTTAACTTCCGGCAGTGGTACACGGCTCCGGATTTCGACTTCTTCCCAGTGTACTTCCGTCGAAGGCTCATGCTGCCGCAGGAAGATATGCACCTGCTACACCCGGCCTCCCTCTGGCGGGTGTGGGACGTCATCCAGCGCCACACCAACACCCATGTCCTCCCCAACCCGCCCTCCTCGGGCTTCCTCGGTGAGTGCTTCCACCCAGCTTACCTTGGTGAGTGTCTTCACCTCTATGAGTGCTTCCATCCGGCCTTCCTTGGTGAGTGTCTTCTCCCGGCATACCTCGGTGAGTGCTTCCACCCGGCCTCCCTCAGCACCCGTTTTTTTGTTTTGTTTAGAGAATGCCTACGGTCCTAACCCTCACTTCTCTAAGTGTCACACATACATGTATGTATTCACACATTCCCCGCAGTGTGAATCAGCGTTCAATTGTACGAGTGATCATACTCTTACAATTAGCTTTCTCCATTTCAATGTGATATTTAATATATTTCCAAATTATCTAAACAAAAAAAATAATGTTTATCACAAATGTTGCATCTATTAATATTACCAATATTTGTTGGAATACCTTAGTTATTTAGTGATATATAGCGGAGGTCTTATTATGCATAATATATTAATAACATTTAAAATTGTGTTAATACGATTTCTATCCATGACTTTATTCATAAGATGACAAAACAGCCTCATTACTAATGTGTTACTTCTTAATAAACAAACTCTTGGATTCCTACAGTCAAGACTTTCTGTGCTTGACAAAAAAAAATAGTAGCCAAAAATGAGGGATGAAGGCCTGAATGATGGTTGGAGGAGTTAGTTACCTAACGTGATTTTGAAAGCAGTAGCCTAGCATGATCGTTATAAGTATTAGACTAGCACCCAATCATGATGGTTGGAGGTGTTAGCAGTATAGCGTGTTAGTTTAAGGATGTAGCCTAGCTAGTGCTGTGACAGCACTAGGTTACATCCTTCAACCATCATGCTAATATACTGTCTTAAATCATCGTGCAGAGTTGCTACCATGAATTATCATGCTAGGCTGCTATCTTAAATCACCACTGTTGTCTAGCATAACACCAACGCTCTTAAGTCATTTACCTTTACATTAGTCATTAAACAGTTTCTCAAAATTGGATAATTTCCGTTTCAGCCTACAAAATATGGGCCAGACAAAACATTTTGGAAGGTATGGTCCTGAATTTTCTAAATAACAAAATAGGCCTATATTTATATTACTTTAATATAAATTAGCTATATAATTGCAATTATCATGTGCTCAGTGCAACTTTAAATCAGATAATTAATATCGATACATATATATGTATATATTTCTATATAACTCGTGTCTTAATCAGAATGTTACATAATTAAGTAATGTTAGCTTACACATTTCTTTGTAATTTTTAGTCCTTTCATTCTCAGTTTCTTACCTTATTTATTTATTTATTTATTTATATATAAATAAATATAAATAACCCCCAATGTACCAAGAAGGTACATTGGGGGTTAACTAAATTTTAGATAAATTAACAGTGAACTTGATAAAAAATGTTTACAGGTACTTTACAGCTCTTCTTTACAGGTACAGGTAATTTTAAGTAGAATAATTACAGTAAAATTGACAAAAAAAAATTTACAGGTACATTGGACAAATTTTGACAAAAGCAGATTAGAATAATACACAATACTAACAATACACAATAAAGAAACAAGGATTACTAGGTACATGAGGATAACATTTCAGGGTTATACATTGGTTCACTGAAGCACAATATGAGGATCATTGCAGTAGAATATGCACTCACTACAACAACCATGATATCAGATGATATCTAAGATTACAATGGTAAAGTAATATGGCTTAGGTACAAATATTGGGGGATTGAGTAGCACTAGATACAGTGTGAAGATAAAGCACTTGGTAGAAAACTATGAAGATGAAATTAGGTACTTTTTGGTTTTATTTTTGAATAAGGCAAAAGTTGGACAGCTTTTCAAATCATTAGGGAGTGAGTTCCATAGACTAGGTCCCTTAATTTGCATAGAGTGTTTACATAGATTAAGTTTGACTCTGGGGATATCAAAGAGATATTTATGTCTGGTGTGGTGGACATGTGTTCTATTACATCTGTCCAGGAAGAGTTTCAGAACAGGATTTGCACTTAAAAAAAGGGTTTCATAAACGTAATTTACACAAGAGAATGTATCTAATTCGTATCTCAATCCTCAGCAACCAACACTTCCAGTAACATTAATCAGAAAATATGCCCCAAAAGAAATGGAGGGAAGGTTTCATCTGGTAACATTAATATTTATATATGGATTAATTAGTCTAAATAATTCCCAAATAAACATTCATTCAGTTAAATATCCATAGTCGCCATGAAGTGCAAATTAGCCGAGTAAGCATGAGAACTTGAGGCGACAGCGGCCGCGGACTAGGGTGTAACATCGCTGTCTGCAGGGAATCATTATCACTGAGGAAATGGCCCTGGGGACCTCGGTGGCACCGCAGGAGAACAGGGTCCGGCAGCGGCCTGTGGAGTCCATCCGCTGACACTCCCCTGAACACACCGCCGTACCGCTCACCTGCAAGCAACCAATCAATCAATCACCTGAACGCACTTCCATGTCGCTCACCTTAATTATATGTATATATATATATATATTTACCTGAGGGGCAACAAAATAAATTAATTGATACTTTACAAGGAGACAATGTGAAACTCCGAAGATACTTTATAAGATAAAGACAATAAAGGATGGTGTTTAAGCTTAGGTAGATATTGGCATCCTCAGTCATATTTAACACTTTTTGAATATCCAACGACACTGATGGTGCTGCATAGTCTCCCCAATTTGGTACCTTCTTTTGATAATTACTTACTTTGAGCTTAGAGCTTATCTACCAGAGAAGGCGGAGAGAACCAGACCTCACCATGCTGGACAAAGAGATAGATAAAAGGAGAATGATCACAACATTTAAGGCTCTTGAAGACAAAATGGACAAAGGTTAAATGTTTAGCATGAACATATGTTGAACAAGAGGGCATGGTTGCAAAATCGAAATTTGTTTGAGCCACTGAAATATAAACAAAATATTTCTGAAAGCTAACTTTAAGAATAAATGGACTGAGCTAAAAGGGAAGGCAGTCGAGGCTAGCTCCACACAGTTTCGACTGCAGGTATGATAAAAGCAATAGGTGAGCGAAAGGCCGGGCCCAGAAGCTGTTGAAATGCATATAGTTACATACACACACACACACACACAAGCTTATGTATATACACAACACTACTCATGTTCCAGCAGTTTACCAAGCTCACATTTGTTAATATCTAGATGTTGTCGGTAAAACATTTTGTATTTTAACATGTGTTCAATAAATATATATTTTAGAAGACTTGTAATGCATAACTATAAATGTGGGAACCAAGGTTTCTTGGTTTACCCAGAGATAATGTAACTGATGTGTTTATGACAGGTATAGTGCTGATGCTGGCCCACTGTGAGACGGTGAGTGTGGTGGAGTTCGTTCCGTCACTCAGACAGACAGAAAAGTGCCA
This sequence comes from Procambarus clarkii, assembly GCF_040958095.1. Taxonomy (NCBI): domain Eukaryota; kingdom Metazoa; phylum Arthropoda; class Malacostraca; order Decapoda; family Cambaridae; genus Procambarus; species Procambarus clarkii. The sequence goes on from NC_091178.1 coordinate 7,537,983, forward strand.
CTACTGGGACGCCTTCAACAACCCCATGTGTACCTTTGGTGGCTGGCATCCGCTGGCCACCGAAAAGCTTCTGGCTTTCGCCCTCAATGAGGCCACTGATGAAGAAACTTTCGGCAAAGGCTACATCAGGATACCCGGCTTCAGGTCCCTTACATGTTCCTCTCAAGACCCGCCTAGATAAGTAAGCCATAAAGTTGTCACACAAGACATAAAGAGAGCGACAGCTGTGGTAAAACATTCATGATTTCTACACCAGCCGGAATTTGTCTCCGTCAATAAGGAATAAGGAACATTTACATCATGGTCTTCAGGGGACTTACTGCAACAGCAGCATCTCCCGTTACTACCAGAGCCTTCTTCAGACTCACTTGATTATCATAACCTTCAAAAAAAACAATTATATTAAATCGTTCCTCATTAACATCTAGACCATTTGTCATTGTTGGTGGTTTGCAAGTGCCTATATGCTATTGCTTGTATTAATTGTACAGAATATTTCCTATGGATAGTCATGCACTGATGAAAAGATAATTATTATCATCCATCAACATTATAAATAATATCTGCCTTAACATGAAAAGTGTAATTGCTCGTTTTTACCATTGCTGTACATGGACATGTGCTATATACATTAATCTTATTATACAGTATTATATATATATTAAATATACTTGTTAATAAATATTGTTAATTGATATAAACGTCTCCATTATCCAATAAAAATGACTATTTATTTGCGAGGTTTGATATCCGGCACATTAATCATTATTACATTTACATTTCTCCACTTCAATTTAATATTTTAATGTGCAGATGTTTAATATATTTTCAAATTGTCTAAAAAAAGAAACATTTTATATTTATCACTAATTTTGCGTCTATTAACATTACCAATATTTATGGAATGCCTTAGTTACTTAGTGATATATAGTGCAAGTCTTTTTCAAAATATGTTAGTGACATTTATTTAAAATTGTGTTAATTAAATTAATGCGACTACTTTCCATGACTTAATTCATAAGATGACAAAAAGCCTCATTACTAATGTGTTACTTCTTAATAAACAAACTCTTGGATTTCTAGTCAGACTGTTTCTGTAATTGACAGGTCAAAGTTTATAGCCTAACATGATAGCTGAATGATAATTTAAAGTTGCAGCTTAAGATGGTATGTGAAAAATTTAGCCAGCAAGATATTGAACAATGTTTTCGCTGATCATGCCAAAAATTTCAACCAATTCTATCATACTTTGCCTGCAATTAACTAATACAGGACTGCCAGGTTGACTGCTTAGTGTACCAGAGGTAGGAGCCAACTGGTTGACGGGGAAGTTAAGTATGGAGATATTTATGTATTTATGTGGGGGGGGGGGGTTGCAGGTTATTTGATTCCTAGTGACAGTGCACCCCACCCCACCTTAAACCTCTATATGGGAGATTGTCTGTTGTTGTTGTTTCAGATTTAGCTACTCAGAACGAAGTGTCCATGTAGCACGGGCTATGGTGAGCCCGTAAAAGGAGATTGTCAGCCTGTCTGTCTTTTTACAGGTTATTCATGCCCGTTCCACCTCTTGGGTGGCTTAATCTTCATCAATCAATCAATGTCTGTCTATCCAAAGTTGTAGGCCTCTGGAAAGAGGCTAGCTTTGGACTAGCCTCATACGGGTACGTATGGGGGTACGGGCCGGACACAGACTGGTCGGGGTAGATCTATTAAATGCTTTAAGAAATATTAGCATTAATAGACACCACCATACGATTTTCATGAAGTCGTGTGAAATATATGGGGTGATTCCTTTTAGTATTGAGGAATAAGGCTTTATAAGCGTAAAACGCACAAGATACTAGTGTTGCGTGAGTGAATGTTTAGCATGTATAGGCATATGAACTAGGGCTGTGAATTATCTGAAGGCAAAATTTTTATAGTTCTAATAGTTTATTTTTGCTGGGTGATGATGAGTTTTAGGTAGTTGGCCGTGGTTGAGTCCCATGCACAGATACCGTAAGTTGGACAGGAATACATTTGTAAGTAATATAGAGTGAGAAGAGCAGAATAGGAGGACGTAGTCTCATATTTTTAAAATATGCCAAACGTTTTTGAGACTTATGGGGAGAAAGCGCTAAGCCAGCATGACTTTTTGTTATAGCAATGGAACGATATATGAGGAAAATGAGATGGGTAAGGATGACTGATTAAGAGCTGGGATATAAAAATATACTTAAGAGCTGAGATATGACGACAGACTAAGAGCTGGGAATTGACGATAGACTAAGAGCTGGGATATGACGACAGACTACGAGCTAGGCTATGAGAACACTGAAAGTTATGCTATGAGGACGGCGTGAAGGAACAGACCCCAACCACTGGTACCATCAGGGTTCGTAAGCCTGCCCTAAAAGAAGCAAGGGCCTCTTTAGCTTCATGAGAAATACCTTACACCAAAGTTGAATACTTTTACAAGACATTAGCTTCTCAGTATATTTGAGCTTGTACTTACAGACTGGTGGAGGAGGAGAGCCGCCAGGGCCAGGATCATCAGTGTTCGCTGACTCATCATGGTGACCTTGTCCCGACGCTCACATACACCTGTATACACACACGTAAAAAAGATTTGTATATGTTATACATAACCTAAACAAGCAACACAACAATTGTCTTTACAATTAAGACAATAACATTGTCTGAGGTATAATGTTGTCGCATTTTAACTGTCTCATTCAAACTTGGAGAATATGCTGGGTACCTTTACTTCCGGAATTCATTAAATAAAACATTGAAATATTGGGAATACTTAAATCCCCTCAAATTGTTCACCCTGAAACATAGGCTAGAGAATTTACATATTATAGATATTTGGAAAATATTAGAACTGGTTCCAAATATTTGCCTAAATTTACCTGAGAGCTACCATCTTAATAGTGGCCTCGACGAGGACAGGACGCCGGTGGCTTGTCAAAGGTCCCCCATTTGTCCTACTAATGTTATTCAGCTGGATCTTGAATTAAAACAATGTTTCGGCAGTTATGACTTCGGCGGGCAGGCGGTACCATGGGTTCCATCTGAATTCTGTTATACATTGTGGCTTGTAAAGTTTGAAGCCTTTCCTCTTTGTATGAGTTAATCTGATTTTTTAAAGTGGTCTGGATTAATATCCTCCAATTTGTTCAGTATTTTAAATTTCGATATCAGCCCTGTCATGTCTAGTTTGCAGTGTTGTTAAAACTGTGGTCCTCAACTTCAACTAAATTGGCATGAGAGTCGACTTTGTTCTGGGATGATTTTTGTCGCTGTGTTGAACTTTCTCCAAATCAGATACAAGTCCTTCTGAAGATGAGGTCTCCATGCTTAGATACAATAATTCAAATGGTGGCCCATCGGAGACCTATACAGTTGAATGGAATGGGAAGAAGTACAAAGGAGTGATGTACCATGCTAGAGAACGCCAGTAATACATATAAATATAAATTTACGGCGTCCAGCGTTGAAGGTTGTCAAGGCAGATACTAAAGGAACCTAAAGGAACTATCATAACTCCCATTTGTTTAGCTTTACAATTTTCTCAGTCATTAATGGAGTTACAGTGTGAGATATCTAACAGTAGGTGCAAGATGGTTGGTGTCTGATCGTCGGGGACAGGAAGCCGTCAGGTTTTTCGAGGCCCCCCCCCCCCCCCCACTGGCTGACATCTGGCTTGTTTGACAACAGCTGTCTAACTACCAGGTACGCGTAAATGCTAGGTGAGCAAATAAAAGGAAACATTTCCCAAACATTTGTGTCCTGCCGCAGTAATTAAACTTGAAACATACGGACCCGGCCGCAGTAATTAAACCTGAGACATACGGACTGTCTGCGCTATAACCGCTGCGCCACGGGTGTCTCTGACAGCTGTTGTTAAGTCTGCTTTGATCGCTTCTGTCCTGCATATAACACAGTGTTGAATATTTATTTTTAAAACATTAAATATATTACGAGGCCCAGAGGAATCATCCATGCATGATTTCGATAGATTTACTGTATTTTGGGAAAAGCAGGCACTAAAACTTATCCAGGTCAGCAACAGTGGCCTTCGTCTAGAATAGATGCGGTCTAGGGAAGATGCTATCATCAGCGGCAGCGGCAGCAGCTTGTGAGTGAGGTATATTGAAGGCGACTAACAGGTTATCACCATCACTGATTGTCTTATACTCACAGATGTGACCAGTTCTAGGTCTTCATTAAGGATACAATAATCAACATGAGACCTTCTATCATCCCATGACAGAAAATTAAAAGTAATATTAAATTCATTGTATGTAGCAGAATTATGTAAAAATTTTTAGTGAATGCATTAAGTAAAGTTAAGTATGGGATGCATGATATATGTGTTCGCTCACAAGATAATAATTGAACTTGCCCTCCAGGGCAAAATTAAAACAAAATAGGATGAGTACGTGACACTGCCACGTCACAACCTACATATTTGTAACACATTTAGTTATAATCTTGGTTGAACTCAACAGGTGCGCAACCGCAACAAAAAACGCACTCGATGTAAAAATTTATAATATGTTTTCCATATAAATGAAATTGTAACTATTCACTGTACTAATGTAACTGTAGTGCATGGAAGCACCAAAATGTTTACTAAAACTCTATCAACATGAACCAGTCTTACTTGTAAGGCAGAAACATAACTTGGAGGACATGTTTCTGTCTGCACAGGCAAATAAATTTTTTTTATTTGCCTGTGAATGTCTTGCTTGTAAGACTATCTGAATTAATTCTAACCTGTAGTGGTGTCGTCTCCAGCTACTTAATTAAAAGGTTCTGTGATTCGCTGTAAGGTGATGTAAGTGCCGTATATGTGAAGGAGTGAGAGCCTGGCGAGGGGAGAAAGAGCTACTGAGCCCCTCAGGCATCCTACCAAGGCTACCCCCAGCGCCTGCCATGCATCACAACATGACCCAACTATATCTATCTTCCTCTGGTATAACAACAGCCTAGCCTGAATAATTGCATATACTTTATATAATTATAATTAAAGCTGTCTTGTGGATGGTTTAAGAATGAGTCTGTAAGTTATACTCAATGTTTGAGAGAAAGTTGGCAGTGGCCAAGGATCACTTGAGCACAGAGGAGCAATGTGGGGTGAGACTGACACATCTCTCTAGTACAAGATAAAGTTTACTTGACAACTGCCTCTTCTTATTTATACTCTATATTATACAATTTTATGTAAGTGATAAATACATATATTAACTGAAAGAAATGCCGACGCAATAATGCAACTGGCCGAGGTAACTATCCGTGATGTCAAAACGCGAAATTTGTTTCGTCTGCAATTACCCACGTACAGTGCAGTCACTGTTCAAACTGCAATCTTGCGCCACTTGCTCTCCGTCGAACTTATTCACTGTCTAATTTGAGACTGCTGGTTAAGGCCAATATGCGCCTTACACCTGCAACGTAATAAATCCTAAAGAGATAATCCTATCTAATCCTTGAGTTTCCTTGCTTCCTTTTTTTTAATGGTTGTGCGGGAGGATATAGTTCATTTATTATTCACCTCATACCCATCATGTGAGCTGTAGTGAAGAGGGTTACAGAGGCACATAATGAGCTCAGGGACTAAACCACACAATTTATTTAGCTAAGTAAGTTACAGTTTTAATTTAATAAGCTAATTACAAAATTAATTATATATAATTGTTGTGTTAACAATTATTGGGTACAAATTATATTAGTACCCAAAAACAGTCTTCAACTGAATCAACTTATTATATCTGTGGAGAGCTAGTGTCATAATTGATACGATTATCCTGCACACCGCCCCTCCATTCAGTGGGCAGCGGTGGATAGGTTATAATAACCCACATTTACTACATAAAGTTAGTAAACTGGGTATATATGATTCGTATTTCTAGTAACAGATCATTTTGAATAAAATATTTACATTTCTTGAACACCTGTTATATAGCTGTCTCTAAATTCACGTATCTTTTCACATTCCATCACATAGTGACAGAGGGTGTGCGAATAATTTTGCTGACACTTTACATTTGGTCAGGTCTACTTCAGCAGGTATATGAAAAATGCCAGAAATACTTATAGCCGAGTCTAAGCCGAACAGCAGTGACACCTAGCAGTCTGCTGATTTTATTGGATGAACCATAGAAGTGTGGCTCCTCTTGCATGATAATATGATGATAGATGGAACTAGTGTCGATTTCACTTTCCCTCAGATTTCTACAAGGTTTTGTTGAAGTTCTTGGTGGGTTATTGTTCTCAGACTGCTTATATGCAATCCAAGGTTATAATCAACTTCTTTGAAGGCTTAAGTTACTAACTGTAGATACAATTCTAGTGATCCTGTTCCTCATTACTGTGTCTTGCGTCTCATCCAGCCACCAAGCCTCATGTTTATGGATGAAAAACTTTACATACTACTCTCGTTTGATGTATAATAATAATTATATAATAAATTGTTATTAACTACAGTGTAGACACAATCATCAGTTTTAACGTACTGCGAATTCAGAATTTGTGTTTTATTGCTAACGCCCATAGAAATAAATCATAATATCCAATTTGCCTTTTTTCGAGCATTTATGCGTTGATTTTTTTGGTTTTAAATTCCTACTAATCATGACCCCAGCACACTCTCTCTCAAACTACTTAATTAAAAAAAAACTTAATTGATAATTCCCTTACCACTTCCACACATCACACAGCACCGCTCCTGCTAGCTACGGGCTCACCATAGCCCGTGCTACTTGGAACTGTTCTGACTAGCTGAATCTATAACAACAACAATACACCACTTCACTGGTACTGCCGAAGGTGCAAGTGTTGTGACAACGAGAGATGGCTCACAGGATGAGTATGGGGGTGCACAATAAAATGGTACTCACAGGCGTGCACAATAAAATGCTACTGACAGGAGCACAATAAACTAGCCGTCGTTGGTGGCAGCAATACACCTCAGGGTCGGGGCGGGATCTTGCTGTTCTTGGAGCCCCACCCTCTGGTCAGTGTGGCTCCCTCTGGTCAGTGTGGCTCCCTCTGGTCAGTGTAGCTCCCTCTGGTCAGTGTGGCTCCCTCTGGTCAGTGTAGTTCCCTCTGGTCAGTGTGGCTCCCTCTGGTCAGTGTAGCTCCCTCTGGTCAGTGTAGCTCCCTCTGGTCAGTGTAGCTCCCTCTGGTCAGTGTGGCTCCCTCTGGTCAGTGTAGCTCCCTCTGGTCAGTGTGGCTCCCTCTGGTCAGTGTAGCTCCCTCTGGTCAGTGTGGCTCCCTCTGGTCAGTGTAGCTCCCTCTGGTCAGTGTGGCTCCCTCTAGTCAGTGTGGCTCCCTCTGGTCAGTGTAGCTCCCTCTGGTCAGTGTGGCTCCCTCTGGTCAGTGTAGCTCCCTCTGGTCAGTGTGGCTCCCTCTGGTCAGTGTAGCTCCCTCTGGTCAGTGTGGCTCCCTCTGGTCAGTGTGGCTCCCTCTGGTCAGTGTAGCTCCCTCTGGTCAGTGTGGCTCCCTCTGGTCAGTGTAGCTCCCTCTGGTCAGTGTAGCTCCCTCTGGTCAGTGTGGCTCCCTCTGGTCAGTGTAGCTCCCTCTGGTCAGTGTAGCTCCCTCTGGTCAGTGTAGCTCCCTCTGGTCAGTGTGGCTCCCTCTGGTCAGTGTGGCTCCCTCTGGTCAGTGTAGTTTCCTCTGGTCAGTGTAGCTCCCTCTGGTCAGTGTGGCTCCCTCTGGTCAGTGTAGCTCCCTCTGGTCAGTGTAGCTCCCTCTGGTCAGTGTGGCTCCCTCTGGTCAGTGTAGCTCCCTCTGGTCAGTGTAGCCCCCTCTGGTCAGTGTAGCTCCCTCTGGTCAGTGTGGCTCCCTCTGGTCAGTGTGGCTCCCTCTGGTCAGTGTAGTTTCCTCTGGTCAGTGTGGCTCCCTCTGGTCAGTGTAGTTTCCTCTGGTCAGTGTGGCTTCCTCTGGTCAGTGTGGCTCCCTCTGGTCAGTGTAGTTTCCTCTGGTCAGTGTGGCTCCCTCTGGTAAGTGTGGCTATTCAAAGGCTAAATAATATTAATAAACATATGCATTTAAACATATGTATTTAGACAGGTGATGGGCCCCCTGGTGCTGGTGGGCTCCATGATGTTGGTGGCCCCCATGGTGTTGGTGGCCCCCATGGTGCTGGTGGCCCCCATGGTGCTGGTGGCCCCCATGGTGCTGGTGGCCCCCATGGTGCTGGTGGCCCCCATGGTGCTGGTGGGCCCCTTGGTTCTGGTTTCCCCCCTGGTGTTGGTGGGGCCCTTTGTGCTGGTGGGCCCCATGGTCCTGCATGGTGGCCCTCATGGTGCTGGTGGGCCTCCTTGTGCTGGTGGCCCCTATGGTGCTGGTGGCCCCCATGGTGTTGGTAGCTCCCCACCCCCTGGTGTTGATGGGGCCCTTTGTACTGGTGGTCCCCATGGTGCTGGTGGCCCCCATGGTGTTGGTGGTCCCGTGGTGCTGGTGGTCCCCCTGTGGCAAACATCCCTTTGTGTCGCGTTATGAAATGGTAAATTTCGCGGCAAAATAACCATTGGAGTTAATGGGTTACGAAAGCCACCACAAGAGTTTACTAACCAGCCAGCAAATGATTTTGTTCAGAACTCAGTTCGATACTAAATACACTTTCAAGTGTTTATTACAGATGTATTAGAATTACATACAGTACACGAGGACACACGACACACGGGTCATCGTGCATCCTTTCCACCAACGTATCCATTGCAGTAAATATGTATCACGCATGAATATACTTTAAACAAAACTTACACATATTAAAACTTGAAAACAAAAATAAAAAAGAATAATTATAAAGAAATATGGGATGCATGATGTGTAATAAAAAGAAATCGCGGGAAAAATGCAAAGATTATGGCGAGTTACTTACTGCAGGTCTGGCCCCGACCAGCGGCCATGATGCTCAGTCTTTCCCCGGGAGCCGCAGCCAGACACGCACCATGACCAGGTCTGTCCCGTGTTTTACACACTTCCTGCACTTTATATTACCTTGTATAGTGTTCGCATAGTGCCGGGAGCAATGCTCTGATGCTTGTTGGTGTGATGGAGCCCTGGAAATGAGTGAGAGTGGGGGAGATGTGAGGCTACATAAGGTGGCGGCGACACGCGGGTCCCCATGATGGCATGTATTAGCTGCTGAAGTAAAAAGTGATGTTTAACTAGTCTGAGGGACGGTCGCGGTGGTGGGCCGAGCATCTTGTACACCATTTGTGGTGGATATGTGTATAAATGTTTATTTTTAGGGTTTGACAATTATTGAGGTGAATGTTTTCTCCTGCAGCAAGGTGAGCCGCGACACGCTCTACGAGTGTGTCAACGCCGCCCTTCAGGGCTCTAAAGACAACAAGAGGCGCTTCAGGGAGACTGTGGAGCTGCAGATTGGCCTGAAGAACTATGACCCCCAAAAGGACAAGCGTTTCAGTGGCACTGTGAAGTAAGTTGACCTGACCTGCAGTGGTGCAGCAGGGCGCCCCGAGCCATGACCAGCGGAGGTGACCAGAGGTGCTAGGTGCTAGGCTGGTACAGGGGGGGGGGGGAGGTGCTAGGCTGGTACATTGGAGCATGCTAGGGCGGTACAGTGGGGGGAGGGGTGCTAAGCCGGTATATTGGGGCACGCTAGGGTGCTAGAGCAGTACAGTAGGGCACACTAGGGAGTACAGTGGGTGGGGACATCAATGTCAGTTTGCTCAAATTTGATAGTGATATGAGTAATTTATTGCAAGATTTTTAGTTTAGTTTTAATGTTAATTTGGGATGTTTGTCAAATGGGGAAACTTGGGGGGGGGGGTATCAGCATCCAGGGTGCTGCTGGCTGTGTTGATGCTGAGGTCTCATAAACCTGAGTTACAAAAAAAAATCACTTATCACTATTATAAAATAAATTACAAATTTAATTTGATCATGTATAGCATTCCTAGAGAGAAACAAGGGTGTTTTTTTAAATACTTATTTGGTTAGCAGCTCGTGAGGTATAACAGTTCGGTGGTCTGGCGGTGGTGTGCCCTGTTGTCCACAGCTTGGTTTAGGGAGCCATGGTCACCCTTGGCGGACCTGTACCCAGGGTCTTAAAATAACTGGGGAGGCAAGGTAACTTGCCGTTAGCCTTTATTGGTGGTTTAGTGCCTGAAGACATTGTAAACCCAAGGAAAGTTGGTGAGTATGTGATTATACTTGAATGTTAAGGTTCGGCCGACTAGATCTCTGGGTACTCACTTTGAGGAAAGTAAATGGAACTTTTCCATGTAAACTGTTTAAATGCATTAAGACTTCGGTTACAGTGGCTGTAAAGAAAGCCAAAAGTGAGATGTTGCCATTAGCTTGGCAGTCAGAAATAATACTTGAAATAAATTATTCAAAACCATTTGAGCAAAACTGACAATGGACAATTTTTTTTTATTTGTGGCCATCATTCAATGTATCGCTCTGCTAATGTGAAAAATGGGTTAATACATTTGCTTGCAAAAATTAAGTAAAATACAACTTTTATTTTTGTGAACGTTGAAAGTAAGCTGGGTGGGGAATCATTAGGACAGTGGACGTTTGGCAATGTAATTTTGCAGATTCCATTTATTAAAGTAATAGGAAAATGGGGAAAATATTTTACTTAATTTTAAGAAGCTTTTGGGTGGCATCAACTAATTCTATGGACCAATTCATGGTTACTGCTTATTTAGCATGTTCTTAGACATGTTTTAATCACATTAAATATTAGTATAGGTGGTAAGCATATGAATAATTTGAGGTTTCAATAGTTTTATTTTTTAATGTTTGAGAACTGTATGTGAAGGAGTTTGGCATAGGATAACATTATTTAATCTACTGGTAGGTTGAAGCACATTCCCAAGCCAAAGATGAAGGTATGCGTTCTTGGGGACCAGATGCACATAGATGAAGCGGGTGAAAATGATTTACCATGCATGTCGGCTGATGACCTCAAGAAGCTAAACAAGGACAAGAAACTTGTTAAAAAACTAGGTGAGTTGTACATGTGTGTCCTGTGAAATTAGGCAATTTTTCTTTGGAATACTGTACTACAGTATTATTAATACCCAGTAAATAATAATAAGAATTAAATATCAATATCTAAGCTAGGTTCTTCAAGGAAGATTGTGGTGCAATATAATTGTTTGCCTCATCTGTATGACGCATGGTGCCTCTGCATGTGGTAGTTTTGTTGTACTTACTGTTGAACCCTTAAAATGCGAACATCATTAAATTGCAACTTCATCAGAATTTGCAATTTTGTTTATAATACTGTGGAAGACACATGACTTAAAAAATAAAAATAGGTAATGGATATAATTATAGCATTAACAGCAAAGGTGTGTACACATTAGATAACTGCATTATGGGGAACTGGAAAGAATGAGATTATCTAGAACTACAATTTAAATATGCAATACCCATATTGCATTTGCACTTAATAATGCATGAAATGTTGACAGTAATGTTCAGTGCTGTTCCTATTCTACCATCTAAAATTACCTTGAATATTTTCACTAGTCATTATCATTGTTGCTCATTAGTTATCCACGTTTTCTGAAGTTATTTCTGAATTGTTTAAAAATGATTTTGCAGAAATATAAATATTTGTATTTGAGCAAGTGGTAAATGAAATTAAATTGCTCAAATACATGCCCTGCTAACTAAAGTTGTAAAAATAGTTTGCAGCAAAGTAACTTAATTACAAGTTAAGGATTAAATCTGATAAAATGGCAGTATGGGGATATGGAAAATAACTAGGCAAGGTCAGCCTATGAATAATAGGGTTTGTAAATGCAAGTGTTAAAACATACTAAGTACTTGTTAGTTACCAAATGTAATTCAATGAAATGTTACGAATCTACCTCCAAACATTCATATGTTTGATTCACATTCACATTCAGCAAATATAATTTCAAAAATTTATTTAGCTTTGCTGTAACATTTGGTTAAATTAAAAAAGATTTTAATGTCTTAAGGGGTTTATATAAAATATCTGGGAGATGTATTTCGTAGAACATTTTGCTCCCAGTGACCATTGCATCACTTGATTTATTTCAATAAAAGTATAATGTTTTTGTATAATTGCAGATAGTAAACTAAAATTAAATTGTATATTTGTATGATGAATTGATTTTACTGATCACTGATGTTACCACTCAGCTCACTCTGAAGATAATCTAGTGTCTTAGTTTTATGCTGTTATTTTTTTGTTATAACTTAAAAGCCCTATTCTTCCAACAGCCAAGAAATATGATGCTTTTATTGCATCTGATGCCCTGATTAAGCAGATTCCTCGTCTGTTGGGCCCTGGTCTTAACAAGGCCGGCAAGTTCCCTACTATGTGCACTCACTCTGAAAAGCTGAGTGACAAGGTTGATGAAATAAAGGCCACTATCAAGTTCCAGATGAAAAAGGTATGTAATTTATAGATGATTGAAATGGTACATTTTTTCTTCCTATATTTAAGCATGTCTACCCACACATACATGACTGCCACTTTCACCAGATTCACAAGTGGTAGTCATGCATGTGGGGTTAATTGTCATTTTCAGCTTTGGTGGTTGGATGTGGGGTTTTTCAAAATTTACTTCTCTGGTCTTTGGTATTTCCATGATGCAATGCATGTATTATCTGAGCTAAATTTGTGCCTTGAAGCCATATTTCTACTGATTCATTGATAAGACTTTACTGCAATTTTGTGAATTACATTTTTATCACATTTTTTTTTAATTCTGCAGGTGTTGTGCTTGTCAGTTGCAATTGGCCATGTGGATATGAATGCTGATGAGCTGGTTCAGAACATCTACCTTGCAATGAACTTCTTGGTATCGCTTCTTAAAAAGCATTGGCAAAATGTTCGTTCCCTTCATATAAAGTCTACAATGGGGAAACCCCAACGTCTGTATTAAGCTAATAAATGGCAGCAGGTTATTTTGTTTCATTTTCAGAATTTAAAACCTGGATGAAATGAGGACAAATTTGAAATTGGTGGAATTGAAATTGAAATTTTCTTTTTATATAGAAAGCAGGCTGGGAAGATTGGTAGTCATAGTAAATGTGAGGTGGGGATTGATTAGACAAGGCAGGAGATATGTTGAGGAACAAGGCTGGGTGAAATTGGTTTGTGATAGTTAATGAATAAACTACTGCTTTTCAAAAGCGGCCTTTCATCTGGTTTTAGAAAGTTTGAAGTGCTTGTTCAGACATTGGTGGTGTAGAAGTCATTGTTTAGAATTTATATATGGTAGCCTTTTTTGTTTCTAAGGCTGTGAGGTGTATTTTACATATAGGAAGCAAAGACCAATTACTAAAATGGTAATAAGGAACTAAAATTTTTGGCCTCAAATCTACCGAGGTGTCTGGAGACAGCTGGTGGCTATTCAAATAAGAAATGCAGCCTTAACATTCCTGGTACAAATAAATTCAAAATGTGAATTTTTTTAAACTGCCTTTTGCATATCCAGAAATCCTGCTGGATACAAGCCACTTTCTGGCTTTGTGCCTTTGTACCAATTCTAATTAAAACCTAAGCACTTAAAAGTTGTGCTGGCAATACCTAACAGCAAATGCATGTAGAGCTAGCAATTATAAAGATTTTTATTAAAAAATAATTCTTCATTCAATAAAGGCTTTTTTAAAGGCTAGCAATTATAAGTATATTCCTATGACGAGCATTATGATTTATAGGCACTTCATTTACCTAGTCTCATACCGGAGTTGGGAAACATTGTAGGTGCTGCCAGACTTGGCAGATCTAAACAATATCCACACGATTGGAATGGGAACCTGTCAGTCATAATTGCTTTGTTAGCTTACACGAGGTAGTAGCATGGTCCAATATTTGGACTAGATTATTTGAAGGGATTCTTTTCCCACCATTCACCTTGATAAAATTCTTTAAATGGTACAAGTTTGACAAGATTCACTAATTTTATGCTCTACTTCCAGCCAATATTTTATTCTGGCTTTAGAATTTTAGCATTTAATATTTCCATCTAGTATTGTACCATCAATCCATTTGCTTTGGTATTGTAAAGATGATTTCCTATGCCTTGTTAATGTGAAAAAAAACTATACAGGCTGTGTTACATCACTTACAACAGTTTCTGAAGCCCTTATCCCTCGCTCCATCCCAGGATCTCCTAGTTACAGTAAGTATTTCCTAGAGGATCATAGTGCTAACTGTTCTCCCTGGCTTGGTGCCGCCTCTTGATAATTACTGTACCTATTTCCTAGAGGCTCTCCAAAACTTAACTTTTCATTCTTGTAATGCTTTTATCATCCCTTAAATTTTGTTGTTCCTTTCTATTAGCCACAAGTGAATAACTTTGGCACTTGATGGAACCAAGCATCTGCACTTTACCGTCTGAACAGGAGTGTCCTGTTTTGTAATGTATTTCATAAAATATTTACTGGATAATCTAAAATCTTGCTTTCCCTGTGTTCTTATTTGCTTGTCCTATAAAATCCTTTGTAAAAAAACATTTAGCACCATTGACCATCTTAATATTGTGGTACACTGAATGATATATTTTTACTGCATTGTGTAATTTGCAATATAGTAGCTATTACAAACTACTATATAAGGTACTGTACTATCAAATGTTTTAACTAAAGAAATTTCCAACTTTTCTAATCCAATTAAGTTTATGCATTGGCAAATCATTAACTGTTATTTAGATTAATGTAAACCAACAAATGTTAAGCACCACAACAAAAGTAATCACCTTGTTAGAACAATTGTACTGTGCACACTGACAAATTTAGGCTTTGCCTAAGCCTGTTGAACAAAAAATTTTTCTTATTCAGTGAATTATAATGACAATTTTTTTTTCTATCAATCAGGAATTTTTTTGCACTACTTTGAATCTATACTGTATTAGAAAAATTTACCTTATGACTTTTCAATTTATTTACTGTACTCTTCAAAGCAAACTTATTCATTTGTACTCTAAACCTCCTATGAATATTTTTAAATAATGTACACTTTTATTGGGAATATTGAAGTCTGCATCCCAAAATTCTACACCAATTATATACCTGCACATTTTTGTTTTAAAATATTCTCCATAATTGCCAGTTGGACAGATAATGTTTATATTTTACCTCAGCAGAATGGACTCTTAATTGAAGAACATGTAGAAGTTTCTTTTGATTTGGAGGATTGAGAAGTTATTGGTCCTTAAGTCTTGTCAGTATCTGCAGTGTGAATGACCAGCTTTGTGACACCATGGAGATAATTATGCAGCTTGGTGAGTTAATTGATAATATATATTCTATTTAAAATTTGTCTAATTCTGGCTTAAATGAGTGGAGGGTATGTTGCTGGTGGCATATTTGGCTGTATTTATAAGAGAAATGGTTTTGTCGTTGAACAGTTGATGCTGGCAGGATGGTGAGTGGGATGGGATCAGGTGTGAACAATTTGCAGAATATGGTAGGGTACAAGAGGTGGATGGACACAGTTTGTAATTAGGGTGTTAATGTGTGTGTTGATCCCCCCCCCCCCCCCTCTTCCCATCACCAAGCCAAGCATTGAAATAGGTGGTTATTCAGTGAGTGTATTTGTTGGTACTCTAAATGATAATTCATGAGGACTATACAGTACACTGGTGTGCTGCTGTGGATAACTGCTAATATATGGGGTGGTAGGTTATTGTGAATAATAATTTTTTGTAACCTTTATGCAAATTGTCCTTTTTTCTCCAGGCTGATTTCTTTTCACCATTAAATCTGGGCACGTGGTAATGAGGAAGTCTAAATGTGTACAAATACAAATATAATTTTTGTGCTGAAACATTTTTGTTTTTTCTAAGAAATGTTGATCTGGATGTGTGATAGTACATAAGCTGTGCTATATTAGCCTTATCATGATGATATCAGCGTGTCAGCTGAAAAGTATGATGTATTCTATCTTAAGTTCTGATATTATTTGCACAATGTAGAATTTTTTTGTTTTATTTTATTTTACAACTGATCTTTCTCTTCCACAGGCGTGTCGGGTATATACAGGGTGATCATTGTTATATTGTCTACTAGTCTCTACTAGTGATATGCTTATCTAGTATCTTTTGAACATCCTGCAACTTTGATAGTGGTGCAGTCTCCTGGGCTTGGCAGGGAGATACAGTACTTG
Organism: Procambarus clarkii; assembly: GCF_040958095.1. Lineage (NCBI taxonomy): Eukaryota > Metazoa > Arthropoda > Malacostraca > Decapoda > Cambaridae > Procambarus > Procambarus clarkii. The sequence continues at coordinate 7,554,112 of NC_091178.1, forward strand.
ACAAGTTCCTTGTGCATAATCTCGGTAAGTATATACGAGTGCATTAGATTTATACTGTATGTAGATTATTTTTTAAAGCTGTTATAATTACAAGTTTAGTCAAAATTGAATTATTAATTATAATTTATAAGATGTTATAATGGAAGAAATTCCAGAAGGGCTATTTGCCCTACCGAACTCAAATGTTTTTACTCAACATTTATGAGTTCGGTTGGGCAAATAGCCCTTCTGAAATTTCTTCCATTAAGTATAAGTATCAATTAAGTATTTCTACCATATAACAATCCAGTCGATGCCTTGTCTATTATTAATTATGATGTTCCATCAAGAGCCCTATTTACAAACTGGTATTTATCCAGGAAATTTCATACTTTAAATTATCCAGTGATATATCTTTGCCTAATTATGCAAAATTATATCTTTAGCAGATTTATGACGATGGGGACCCAAGCATTTTGGTTCTCGAATGACCCTGTGAATGCTGCTGCTATGAAAATCATTTGTAATTACCTAAGTGTAGTTACAGGATGAGAGCTACTCTCGTGGTATCCCGTCTTCCCAGCAATTTGTGCCTGTGTCACTGTGTCATCTCGTAAAGTGATTACTTTTTTGGGTATCTGCAACTTGGAACAATTAGTAATTGATATTACAGATAACAAACTACTCATAAATATGGTCTTCCTCCTATCACAATCATTGGGGGGGGAAGGGGGTAGGAAATTGCTTTGGCCAAATGTGCTTAACTAATGGCACGTATGACAACAATGCCCTGCTCATCCTTGGCCCACTTACAGTTGTGTGTAACCTCAGTTTTAGGATTATTGTAAGTCTTGCATTACCAATGTCCCTCTGATTTTGTACCTCAATAAAATATTTTGGGAATCTGATACTTTTTATCTCTTTCTTGTCTTTTTGCTCTCATATTGGCATCTCCGGTGAAACTTGGGAGCTTTTGAATATCCTGTGAGATGGATGGTGATGAATCGATGGAAGTCATCAAGCCAGAATGATTGTCTTGTAAAATTCAAGGATCTGCACAATGTATTATGATTAGTTAATATTTCCAAAGTAGTATTTTTAATGTATTTTAGACATGCTGTCCTGTTCAGTATTTACAAAAACTAATCTGCTATAGATATGTGTATACACTACAGTTATTATATTATACCTTCTTACTCTTTAATTTAAACTGGCAATCTACATTTGTGAAAGCAGATATGGGATGTAATAGCAGAATAATTATTGCCTACACAAGTGTTCTTGCCATGTCTTGGATATAGTACAATATCCTTGTCCTTGTTACATTCCAGTAAGCTAAACATAAATAAAATTCAGTGTAGATCAGGCTGCATCGTTCTGTTCTCTCTGTCATCATTTTTAACAAAATCTTTCAACATTGTCATTACTTCATTGTCAAATTCTTGTGGAGTTTGCCGGACGCCTGTAAAACATGTAAATTTTTATTGAAATTTATTAGAAGCTAGACAATATATCTTGTTAGATTGGCATTTTTATACACAATTTTTGAATGTAACATTAATTGGTATAAGACAAATTCTAACCACTTTAGGTGAATTGCCCAACTGATACAGATCCGAAGGATCTCATTACAATTTCATACTGGCTTACTGCTTTCTTTATTTTGATCACAGCTACATAATTTCATAAATACTGTATGAAAAACAATAAAATTATAAATCACCCAAGATTGTTTTAACTTAAACTACTAGTAATAAATTTATAAAGATACCAACCTGTTGCCCAATAATAAATCTCCCAATCATTTGATGGAAGGTTAATCAAGCGGTCATACATAGACAACTGCTGCTCATTCATAGTTTCAAGGAATTTATGTGCAAAGGTACTAAGTATCAAGCCATTTTCCAACATGCCACGCTTTCTGGACTGATACTGAAGTCTGGAGGAGAAAAAACCATTGCCTAATACTGGTAACATAATATATATTAAAAGCATATATATCTTATACAAGGATATATTATAAAAGTATATATATCTTATACGCCAACCTGTATGAAGTAAGAATATTTAAGAGAGTATGTTAGAAATCCAAAGATTCTGGTTATGATGAATATTTCATTGTAATATATTTATCAATGATACTCTTTGTGACAAAACAATTGCAATGGTTGAAGTTATTAATACTGTAGTTATAACTGTTAGTACTATTGTACTTCCATGCTGTGAATATACTGGCTTTGTGTATTAACACTTTCGCTGGCCTGGCGGGGCACTGGAAGGTAGGCCGAGCATTCCTGGTGAGCACACAACCCAATGTTAAACTCATTCACCCACAATGTTTATACTTAATAATAAGCTATTGCAAAAAAAATTTGCATGACACCATTTGCGTCATACCGCATACTCCGAATTTTGGTTTTATGACGGAACATGTGGCATTAAGCAGTGAACGTGTTAATTATAATTTTTGCTGCATAAATTCCTGCAAATTCATGCCCTTTCAGGATCTGGAAACATCCATACACATTCTAAATCATCTGGGTTTTACATACATTTCTTGCACACTTGAACATAATGAGAAGTATAGATGAAATTTGCTCTTTAAGTTTAATATGGAAAGTTCACTGCAAAATTTAATGTAAGGGATCTTGCATAGTGTTACAGTATTTCACTTGTGTAAAGGTAAGGATATATGTAAGAAACTATTTATAATGTCCTGAACTGCAAATCTAAGGCAGAGCCTATAGGGATTATCTTGATTCACTTGTTAGTTATACACACAAGATTTGTACTGATAACAGCTATAGGATTTGTACTGATAACAGCTATAGGATTTGTACTGATAACAGCTATAGAGAGCAGCATGTGCTATATGCCCAAGTACTCATGAGACCGCATGTAGGGTTACATATAACTATTGTACAGTATTGTATATTTAATATTTTAATTATGTCATATATAGGAGGTATCTTTTAAATAAAGCTATTGTAATGATTGATCACCAGGTTCTTTTCATCCTACAGTACCTTTATTTTTGTATATATATATATATTACTGCTAACAAAAGGAATATCATTATTCCAATTACAGTATTTGTGTAAACCAAATTTGATTGGGTTGTTAACAAAAACTAACCAAGATACAGTAATTAACTCTTGGTACTGTGCACATGCATACCATACATGAACATAAGATACAATAAACAGATTAAGCATTACAAAATGAGGTAATTACCTAGCCTTCTTCAAATGGATGGGCTCCCCAACTTTCTCTTCATAAGGAGGTATGGCAGGTTCTGTAATGTCTGGTGAAGCAGTGTGTGTGTCTCCACTGCCTTTACGCCCACTACAATAATGTTGATGAATCTGAGGATAAAAAGAAGTGTTTATTATTACAGAGTATATAATGCTAATTTTATTGGGTGTGCAGTTCAAGCACAAGGCTGGGTGGCTCAATTGACAAATAAAACAGTTCAAACTGCTCCTGCTATATGAAATTTAATTTGTACAAAGTAGGCATTCAACACCATGGTTTGCTGTATGAGCTTGCACAACGTTTCTGTGTGAGTTACACTTGTTGGATTACTTTCTTGCTTCATGGTAACTCTAATGTTGTGCTGCATTCCAAGATGCCCCAATGATGAAACAATGTAATGTTTATGCTCATCTTATGTTATCGGTCAGTCTCTCATGCATCCCATCATGTGGGAGTAACAGCCTTCATTGGTCTTGGGATGCAACCTTGCTCATTTACAAGATTTGGACCATTCCACTTTGCCTTTCCCAAAGTCTGCTTGTATAGATAAGTCTTAGCCATCCTTTGAACTTTGGAATAGGAGCCTTTGCTCCTTGTTTTATGCTTCACATGGGTGTGTGGTGCCCTGCTTTTAGTGTTTGCTACGGTAACATGAGATCAGGGTTATTTTCCTTGATTGCTGTTCACAGAGCCCCTGCATTTAATCCAAAGAAGGTTTAAGACCTCCCCCTGAGGGAATTTTCCCAGGTATTGCACGAGTCTTCGCTCCTTTGTGGGTCTGTAGTAGCATACCTTTTCCTTCTGTGGGGTGTGGTAATCCATCCTGGCTGGTCTGCACCAGTAGATACAATACTGTATTTTGCTCTGCTGGTTCATGTTTGGAGACAGGAATGGCTGTACTATCCAAGCCTGCTGCCACTGTATGCCTTTTCTGAGTGATCTGTGGCACTTTCAGTGCCAGAAGGGCACACTGTGATAATCCTGTTTCTGTGATAATCTTGTTGGATTTTGGATTGTTTCCACTGGACTTTTGAGTTAGCTGAGCCCCTTTCACAGGTAATGGCTGTGTTATGGAGCAGTGATCCATTTAAATTTGATGTAGCCTGTGTCTGGTTTGGACATCTTAGAGTTTGAGCCCTTGTTTTTTGAGATGGTGGTGGTGGAGACTTATGATGTTCAGGGGTTGCACAAAGGGTGCAGTGGCTTCCCTAGCACTCTGGTGGCCAATGTCACTGCTTGGTAGGGCAGACGAGTGATGGCTCAGTATTTTGTCGCGGGTAATGATTATATACATAGGGACAGCATTACCATGGCTACCATGCAGTTGCTTGTTTTGATGTTCTCTACCTTTCTGGTGGTTTATCTCTTGGGTAGTGTGGTTGAACCTCGAGCCCCAGACACTCTTACCTTTAGTAAAGGGGTCAGATTCTGGTCTTGGTCCATAGTAGGGGCTCATGAATCAATGTAGCTTGGTGATACGTTTAAGTGTCAGGTAACCAGGTGGGTACCATTAATACCATTAATTAGACCCCATGAAAAGTACAATAGAGTATTAGCATAATTTTTTCATGTCACATTACTGTATATACTGTATCTTGACTTTAGCAAAGCCTTTGATATTATGTCTGCAAAAGCTTTATTATAAATGTAAAGGAACATGGTGTCCTAAGTTGGATTAGCTCTTGGTTATTTCAAAGGAAACAAACACAAAGCACAACTGGGAGGAAGTTCAAAGTAGGACAAAGTTGCAGGTGGAATGCTTCAGGGCTCTGTCCTGGAATCTCTGTTGTTGACTATATACAGTATATAAATGATTTAGATACTGGATTGAAAAGCATCATTACTAAATTTGCAGATGATACTAAGATAGAATGGGAAATAAATTTACAAAAGATTCGCAGATGTAGTTTAAATCTGACAAATGTAGGGTTCTGAGCCTAGGTAATGATAATAGTTACCAAGTAAAATCTGAAAAATGATCAAATTGCCAAATCTGAATACAAAAATAATTTTTTTTTGTTTATTCATGATAAGTAGGGATCTTAAATGAAAAATCTATATAACTATTCAAAATAAGTTAAATAGTATACTGGGATTAATATCTGGAAATGTTAGTAATAATAAATTTTTTTCTTGACCTTGTGTCAAGAAAATTTAGATATGCAGTTCGGTTTCTGATACTATACCATATTATACAATGCACATCAATTTACTTGAAACCTTCCATATGAAGGGAAATTAAGAAAGCTTAATTTACTTTCTCTAGAATTGTGAAAAGGGGTTAAAGCTTGAATTGCCAGTACAGTATACATATGATGATATAGTATAACAAAATGAATGCTAATAAAGTACTAAATACTGTATATCAAAACAAAATAGAACAAAATAATTCAGATAAGACCTGGGTCAATACACTCTGGTACTTGTTTTGGAAAGAGGGTTGAACAAATCCACAAGGGCCGTGATGAGGGTTCGAACTTACGCCCGGGATGATCCCAGACGCTGCCTTAGTCGACTATACCACGACATGGTAAAAGAATTGCAACCGGGAATTCCACTGACTTCACACAGAGCCTGCAGCCTCTCCAAGACACAAATCAGGGTTTTACACAATTCCCCCATGTACTCAAGCTCTGCCAACAAGCTGTTCTACTTCTTCGCCCTCACTTCAATACACACAGAAATCACAATAGCAAAAAATTGTGATGAACAATGAACAAAGGGAAATTTTTGTAGAATGAACAAAAATTTTGTTCATTTGATGCATCACGCTATTGTGATTTCTGTGTGAAATAGGATTGTTAATTTGATGAACAAATTACCAGGTAATAATTGACATCATCATTAGTGTTTCAAATGAAGCTTAGACATAAATACAAGTGAGTTTGATTGGGTATAAATAAAAGCTTGTCACATATGGTCCTATGTCCAGTAATTTGCTTTATTTTTATGCATCATTTGCATCTCTATGTCAATGTTATTGGTGGTCATTAAGGATACAGGTCATTGCATGTCCAAGATGGCTTAGCAGATTTAAAAAACCTAGAATCCAATATGCTCTGGAACTTATACAGTACATCAGTCAGTTAAGGATTAATTGATGGAACCTAACATCTGTATCTCATCCACCACAACTACAACAATGCGAGCACAATCAAACCCATACTAACCTAAGCTAAGCCAGCCTAACCTAACATGAGTGTTTTAATTTGTTTATTATGGACCCCATTTACATCCTATAGATTTATTTACCTGAATTTACATGAGGATAATCTTCTCTGGTGACCTCAGCAGGGACAATAAGCTGGTGGCATGTCAAAGGTGCTCCCATTATTTCTAAGGATATTTTTCCAGATGAATTTTAAAATAAAGTATTATCTGGGCATTTATGACTTCATCAGTAAGCAATTACAAGAGTTTATTATCTTATGAATGAAAAACATCACAAGTTTTCTGTCCTACATGTGACTTGTTGAGCTTAAAGCTATTGCCTTTTGTGTGAGTTAAATTGGAGCTTTTAAACAAATGATCTGATAATACTGTATCTTCCAATTTACAAGATACAGTATTATCTAACTGATACAGTACAGTATACAGTACTTCCAACATCTTTACTGGTACTGTATGGGAAATGACATAGTTCTGGGATGATATTTGTTGTGCTGTGTTGAACTTTTTTTCACAACAGGTACAGTATATCCTTATGAAGGAAAGATCTCCATGTTTGGATATAGACCAGATGGGAGCACACAAGAAATTTCTACTGATGAATAACCATTTCCTCTTCCTTAAGCTCAAAGCTTTGTTTGATGATTACTAATGCTTGGTTGGCTTTTTTTTATCATAGCCCTCTTCATGGTGAGCAACCTTCAATGCTCCTAGGTCCCTTTCTTTACCAATCTGCTGCATGACTGTGTTATTGGAATGGTAGTTATGATGTGTATTGTTATGCCCTATATGCAGTCATGCATTTCTCAAAACTGAAAAGCATTTGTCAGTCTTCTGACCATTTGTACATTTTATGTTACTCACTTTGCAAGGCTTCAATATCTTTTTGTTTCCCACTGTACTATAGAACTTTGTGTCATCTGTAAATTTTATGACTTGGTTTGTGTTTTTCTCATCTATGTTATGGAAGTATACTGTATTACAAAAAAGGGTTGGCCTCAAAATATAACCTTGCAGGGCTCCACTCACAAACATTTTCCAGCCAGACTCATTCCCATTTAAGACAATACTTTCCTTTCTCTTTTTTTCAAACATGCTTTCAGTTTCTGTGTTAGTCTTTTATGTGGTATCAAAACATTAGAGAAGTTCATATATACTACACCTAGTCTTGTTGTACCTGTTGCAACATAATTCAAATGTGTTTAAATTCCTTGTGAAATCTGGCCTTAAAGTTGTGAATAGAGGTCACTTTTGCAACTTCTTTGTGTTGTTGTTGTTGGTTTAGGGACGATGACAATCAAGGGATTGGATGCACCCTGGCATACCTTTTAAGGGTAAATCACAAAGCCTAATTGCTAAATGAACTTTGCCTGTTGGCAGAAACAAATGCGACTTGCAGCGAATAATCATACTGATGGGCTGATGATTAGGGAGCCCCAGGAGTCCCTCAGGAAGGGAAGCATCAACCCTACCCCACATAAGGTTTGCTAAACTGGGTAGCAAAGCAAAAATTCGTTCCCCTCCTAAAATGCAAACAATCATCCAGTGGTCCTCAGCAGAGCAGAGCCAGCCACCACATCTGAGGGCACACTGGGAGCCCACCAAGACCCGCAACTCCCAGCACCTCTCAGCCAAGCTGGTGCCAGACACTGTCTCTTTGCCAGAAGAACCAGCTACAAAAAGTTTAAAATGCTGAATATCAACTTTTCCGTGACCGCAGGCAATATGTGTGCCAGGCGAGGCAACAATCTAGACTATTGAATAGGTATGCCATTGGGCAGTATCAAAACCCAATGGGTAAAAATCGTGAAACAGAATGTGATCTGGCAACAGAGCAAGTGTCCAGACATCTGCTTGTCATCAAGGTTGAACCAGGAGTCCTCTTTCAGTGCATTCCTCTTATTGACCACCATATAGGGTATGAGTATTTCTTTACATTCTGCTACTTATTTGAATTTCCAGCTTCTACCTATGTTGTCTTGTCTTACCTTCTCTAAATTTAAAGAGTTTGTTCTTGGCAAAGTTGTCTACCCCCCCTCAGTATCTCGTAAACTGTGATCATATCCCTTGTTTTTTCTCCTTTAGGGATGTGAGATTTAGTTCCCTTAACTTATCTTGCTTTGCCTTCTCTTCTGGCACTAGATGTTAAAAGGTCCATAGTCAAACTATAATGGACTTACCACAGCAGGCCCCAGCAGACTCCTGTGACAGAGAGACAACAGACTTCTGTGGCAGAGAGGCAGTAGAGCGAGCTTCTCCATCATTCCTCACCACACAACACTATCGTAAAGCAAACAGTAACTCCTAGTTATGCTTTCTTAACTGTAACTGGAATGGTTGGCCTATGTTGTTGTTGTTATTGGGATAGCAGCAGCTATAGCACAGGGCCGTCGTACACACTCCGTTCCCGTCTCTTTGTAAAATAAAATTCGAGCCTGGATGCTATACGTCACTTCTCGGCGGAAAGACTAAAAAAAAAATATTATATAAGAAAACATAACTGTCGTATGTTTATTTTGCTTATTTATAGCATTTATTTTTGCCTAGCATGTTGGGGTCGTTTCGGACACCACTTAGCTGACGGCTATTTATTTATTTATTTATTTATATATATTCAAGGAGGTACAATGGGTTTGTACGTAACATCGGTGTTCTTACATTCTTGAAAAACCACAAACACGCATAGTGTTTCGGGCTATTAAAACCTTAATTAATATAACTCGTAATGTACCCTAACAATGTTTTCAGCATATTGTATCTCATGCGTGTATAAAACATCTACATAACAACGAATAAACAACTTTAACTTATATAAAATGTATATGGAGGGGCCTCGGTGGTACAGTTTGTTAACTGTTATCTGGACACGGGATGGGTATGGGGTGCATAATAAAGAAAGAAATTGAATTGGAGAGTGTTAGTATTTCGACCTCCATACTTGCCTAAAGTATATACACACACAGGCTTCCTGTCCCCTACAAAATGAATTATTATTATTATTATTATTATTTATTTTTATTATTATTATTATTATTATTATTATTATTATTATTATTATTATTATTATTATTATTATTATTATTATTATTATTATTATTATTATTATTATCAATAAAATTACTTTGAACGAAAATAGTATACGAAATGTAATGTTTTTACTCTGAAATCCGCTGTTCGAACCGTTGCCCGATTCTCATCTCGATCTGATTCCATTGATATTTTTATTACATATAGTTACAAAGAAACAAATTATTATATAGCTTAAGCTATTTTTTAACAAATAATAGAATTTTAGTTATGTAATATACATATACAGCATATAAATAAGGACAAAGTCATTGGGGACGCTCAGGGATCCGGAAACCTCTCATTATGAGACACGTGTTGCAAGTTTGTTGTCAAACTTGACGATTAAATATATAATTGTGTACGTAAATTAAACAACATGTCGATAAAAAGCATCAAAGTTCTATCTAGAAACCCGGATCACCATCTTAGGGAGACTAAGAATGATATCCATAAAGGTAAGCAGTGATACACTAGCCCTTAGACTACAACTCTGGCCCCCTTAAGTTACCACTCTGGTCCCCTTAGGCTACCACTCTGGCCCCCCCCCCCCCTAGGCCATCACTTTGGCCCCTAGGTCACAACTCAACTCTGCCCCCTAGGTCACCACTCTGGCCCCTTAGGCCACCACTCTGACCCCCATAGGCTTCCACTCTTCCCCCTCCCCCCCTAGGTCACCATCAACCATAGGATACCCTACACATCACCTCTAAACCATCCTAACCCATACAGATTAAACCTAATCTAACCTAGCAAGCAACCAATATATATATATATATATATATATATATATATATATATATATATATATATATATATATATATATATATATATATATATATATATATATATATACACAAATATATATTTATGTTTATTTTCGTGATATACACACATATATACACAAAAACTATATTTCTAGGTATGAGAATTATGTATCATTCAGTTATGCTAGATTAGGTAAAATTAGGTTAGGTTAAGATTGGCTAAACTTGGTTATCTCAGGTTAGCCCAGCCGGGATTGTTCTAAACTCCCAATCGAGAATCCTGGGTTTGAATCCTGGGCAAGATAGAAATGGTTAGTTAGTCTTGCTATCACCTAATACCCCTGTTCACCTAGTAGTAAATAGGTACCCAGGAGTTAGCCAACTTTTTTTTTTTTTTTTTTGCATCCTGGGGAAGGTCAGTAATTCAATCTTCTGGGAGGGGGAGGGACCTTGATATAAGTCAAACTGGCTGCCTTATTGGATGTAATTATTTAAAACAACTACTGTATTTGCAAACCATTTCATGTACAAAATTGCCTGTATAAAGATACTAAACCCCGAGACAGTACAATACAGTGGTATATGACCAAATTGTATATGTTTTTAATTTAATAATTACTGCATATCATTATATTAACCTAGCCTAGCCTAGCTTAACTTAATCGTATACATCCTAATTTATGATAACTAAATACAGTATATGGTTTTGACAATTAGAAAATAATCTTTGTTGAAATGCTTGTCTATGATTTGACCTTACCCCATAAATAGGCATGTCTAGCCTACCTATGTATTCGCTGATACAAGATACAGTACACACGAACTTGTATATTCATTAGCTAAGAAAGCAGATAAGCATTTCTGGTAAATGTTCATCAAAAGCTCTAATTACAATGTAGTTTAGTACAGTACAGTATTTATATATTTTGCTTATATTTTAGTGCAGAGAAACTACGATCCAGATCTCCATCCTTTTGAGGCAGTACGAGAATACAAGTTGGCCTTAAATGCTGTCAAACTAGAGAGGGTGTTTGCTAAGCCTTTTATTGGAAGTCTCGTGCATTCTGAAGGAGTGTCTGCCATATGCCGTCACCCAAGTAGACTGTCCTGTGTGTTCACAGGAACAGTTGAAGGGGAGGTGAGTAAGGCTCTGGCTTCTATTATTTAATGCTTAGTACTGTATACTAAATACATCATTCAATTGAAATGCAGACATAAATTGTAACTGCCTTTTCAAGTATTTTTGAGTGAAAATATGTATGGAAAAGTATGCTCTGCTGTTTGCACTAGTTAAAATATAAAAAATATTTGGAATAAAAGTTAAAAATTAACCAACTTTGCAACATAATTTTGGTTGCAGCAAGAAGAGTCAGTTAAAGTGGGCATATGCTGTACAGTACTCTGTACTGTTGTTATATAAGACAAAACAATAATAATTTATGTTTACTTTCACCTGAAGATAAAATAATAATTTATATTTATTTTGCAGTTGAAGTTATGGGACATTACCCACAAAAAATGTGAATGGACCATTCAGGCTCACAATGGTCAGTTATGGGCGATTACAGCAGCTCCTGATGGGGCTTCATTCTTTTCTGTTGGGAATGACAAGACCATAAAGCGGTGGTCCCTGCAACGGGCTCAGGAAGAGAATGAAGATCTACCGATAGATACTTGGCTGTGTGATGTAAGTACATAAGGCATATTTACTCTCATCCTGGTTTTTATTTTTGCATACTGCACTTACTCCTATTCTGGTCATCTTTATCTTAATCTTTGGTGCCGTTTTAATAAGTGCGGCTTTCTTTTTCACTCTTTAAATTTTTACACTTGCATTCCTCTCTGTATCTGGCTTTTGTAGTACTGCATATATTCTTGCTAAGGTTATCTTCAGCCTTCACACACATTCTTGCTTTTTTTTTTACAAGCAAGTGCCATATACATCACATGCATGGCTGGTTTACTGGCATAGAGACCTTTTAGTAACTATATCAAGTTCTTGCTCACTGAAATATCTAAGCTTTATTCTACATACATATTTTCCCTTATTCCCTTATTAATTATAGAAAATGTTTAGTGGAATACATTATTAAAATATTAGTAGATTATAATTAAATTAACCTTAAGTGCTCATAAAGTTTTTCATTGTTTACTCCCTCATATTTGTGCATGTAATTTCATCCTCTTGATCTTTCATCTATTGCCTGCATTAGGCTTGCAAAATCTTGTGATTTTTGTGAAGGGAATTTATCCTATGACCTTCAACTCATTTTCCACTTGGAAAGTCACTGAACCCTTTCCTGCTCATTCTTCAACCAAGGTTCACTATGTCAGCCACTTCAACTTTTGTGTTTATGAATCTGCTGAAATTGTGGACACATTCAATCCACAATTTGTTTCAAATGGCATTCATAATGCTACTCCTCGGTTTGCTCCACATATTTGTTTTTATTTGAATAGGTTTCAGAATTTCTGAACTAATGGTATGTGTGAACCATCTGTAATTTTATTATAGGGAGCACAAAGTGCTGACAGTGATGTAGAGAAATACTGTACTGTACTTGAGATGAGAGCAGTTTGGCAATACAACAGCAAACATGCTTATTACAACTTGCATACAGCTGAATTAGACATTGTGAATGCCTGGATAAACAATTCCAAAAGCTGTGCACTTAGACCTTGCATGTTAAAAACAAATTTGCATTTCTTTGAATTTTTGTACTAGGAATTTGTGTAGATGAGGGCTAAGGTTACTGTAATATAAATTTAGATGTTCACTGTAGGGATTCACACAGGAGGTAATGAATATTTCTTTAACAGCTCTTTATTGATTGCAATATATGTGTTAAGTTATTTCTTTTTGTTTGTTCTCTTTTTGTAATAGAAATAATGTAGTGAAAATATTTAGTTATTAACATATTTGCTAATACAAGCAGCAGAGCTTTTCATCAGTTTGCATCATTTTACATCTCATGAGAATTTTGCCTTCACTCTTTCAGTCAATCATCACAGGCATCACCCACCACAGATACAAAAATGAGTTCATCACATGTGGTGAGCGGGTGTTGTTATGGGATGCTAGCACCAAAGCCCCTAAGTTCTCTTATGACTGGAGTACCAGTGGGGACCGCAATGATGCCAGTGTCGTATCTGTCAAGTTCAACCCTGTTGAGACTGACCTCTTTGGTAACTTTTCTTCAAGTTTGTTTCTACTGGTAAATCAAAATTAGTATTGGATATAAGCATATATTTGCACATTTAATTATTATACATATTTTGTGATTTATTGTTTTCAGCTTCCAGTGACCATGCAAATAACATTGTTTTGTACGACACCCGAGCTAAAGAGGTGAAGAAGTTAAAGATGACTATGCGTGTCAATGCCTTGGCTTGGAACCCCATGGAGGCATTCATATTGACAGCAGCCAGTGAAGATTATAAGTAAGTAAAGTGTTAATTAAAAATATATATATATTTATGATTAAAGTGAATGCAAAAATTCATGATTTGGCAGCTGAGCTAATTATCATCTGTACCCCTAATTACCCTTTTCATATAGTGAGGACTGCAATATATGAAAGGACTGATATTGTACTCTGTTCCATGTACATTATTATGATTGAACACCATTTCATGTAAATTGCAACTTCACATCAGTCATATTCAAATAAACTTATTGGTTCTTAGTCCCTAAACTGACTGCCAACGGGATCTCCAGACCCTCAGAATTTATGATAAAATTTAAATATGAATGTGTACTGTATTATAAAATGTAAATGATTATGTATTTACTGTATATATGTAATATTTGTTATTTCTGTATAATGTAATATTTATACTGTATATGTTCATACCAATATATGTATATTTGTATACATATATTGTATACAGTACATACAAATTAACACAAATACAAATTTGATTGCACTGTAGTAGCATTTTGAATTGACGGCTGTGTGGTTTCTCTTATTTGGTCATTTAGCAAACAAATTTCTCTCATTTTCTTATTTTAAATTGTATTATCATGCCTACTATTTAATCCATTTCATATATCATTATAATGGTAAATGACATACCGGTAATATTAATGTCTGTAGGTCTAATGTTAGACCTACAGACCTCTGTATAATTATGTCTGCTGTAGGTCATTTGATTTAATATTACTGTACTTATTCATCTACTGTATTTCCAGTGTCTACTCATTCGATATCAGAAACATGAATAAACAGAACAGAGTTATCAATATTCATGAGGGTCATACGTCTGCTGTCATTGATCTTGACTATGCCCCAACTGGCCGAGAATTCTGTACAGGAAGCTACGACAAATCCATCAGAATTTTTAAGACAGATGAAGTAAGTGAATATAATGTAAGGGATTTGGGGAACTGTAGCACTCACTCACTTGCTTCCTTAATCCTGCACTAGTACCCCAGGGTATTTGCTCGCCCCATCACAAAAATGGGTGTTGGAAGGATTTTTCTCTTGACTCTTGGCATATTTCTGTACAACCTGTGGACGTTATTTAATTTAATAATTTTCACTGAATACATTTTCCAAGTGCAATCTCACTTGGTTGCTTTCACAAGTTAGATTTGACTGTATCCAAGTACTGTACATGGATCCACAGAATTCTCTAGCATCCCTGCAGGGTTATACAAGTTTGAGAGGGGAACATATTTAGAATGAGCATCTATGCTCCTTTTGATAAAAAATAAAATCCAATATAACACATTATGATAATGTAAATTTATATCACTTATTACAAATTTACTAATTGTCTTGTGATTTAATTTTCTACAGGGAAGAAGTCATGATGTTTACCATACAAAGAGAATGTTCAAAGTGAACTGTGTTCTCTGGTCAGGAGATAACAAATACATTCTCTCTGGCTCCTCTGATCACAATGTTCGTGTGTGGAAAGCTAAATCAAATGAGAAGATGGGTATTGTAAGTGTTCCAAAATATACACATTTTCAGTTAATGCTTAAATCACTTTTAAAGGAAAATTATTTATTTTTGTTTCATAATTTACATGTCACACAAGATACTTTCATTTCTCTTCAAATTAATGGACAGTACAGTTCTTACCTATCAGTGACTATGGGAATGATGTCTTGTTCTTTATGCTTCATCTCGCATTTTTACTTGATGTCGTTGAAAAAATGTTGATGTATTCAATTATTCTGATATTAATATTAGCCTATTCTGTGATGTATTTACTTTTATGCTTGATAATGAACTTACCAATTAAAATATTTTTTGAGTGTGCAAAAATAAACAAAATTTTTGCAGGGCCAAATAAAAAAATGACATTTCAGATTACTTTCAGTTTACAAAAGTTGTACAATACAGTATTTTATTTATTTTTATTTATTGTGATACCAAACAGATGAGAGCCAGAGAACGTTCTGCCATCAATTATGCAGAAGAGCTCAAGAGAAAGTATGGTCACTTCCCAGAAATGCGTAGAATATTACGGCATAGACATTTGCCCAAACACATCTACCATGCCAAACAGGAACATCGTATTATGAAGGACAGCCGAGCCAGGAAGTATGTCTATTGTATTAAAGTAATAGTTATGTAAAAATTTAACTGAAATTAACTAATGAAAAACTTCATTCACCTGGGCTCTAGGAGACTCGAACCACAGACCCCACGCATGTGAGGCAGAGGCGCTCTCCACTCAGCTGTGAACAGTCTTAATAAGGAAAGATTCCAGACACAACTACTGCTGCTATTCTGGAATTTTTAACTTTTCCTGACTACTACTGAAGCTCAGAGGAATTAGTGATCCATGCCCTCGTCATATAAATTGTTAATGACGCGGGCGAGGGTCACTAATTCCTCTGAGCTCCAGTAGTAGTCGGGGAAAGTTGAAAATTCCAGCATAGCAGCAGTAGTTGCTTCTTGAATCTTTCCTTATTAAGACTACTCACAGCTGAGTAGAAAGCGCCTCTGCCTCACACGCATGGGATCCGCAATTTGAGTCTCCTAGAGCCCAGGTGAATGGTATGTTTATTTCTACGGAAGTGTGGTTGACAAATTAAAAAATATTAAACAGTAATCAGCATATGAGAAAATTTATGCTAATATCCATCATAATTTGGTTACCAACCATTATGTGGTTTAATATTTTTTATACAACAAAGCTTTCCTGTGAAAATATTTTTTTTTTTTTTATTATACTTTTTACTAAATTTCAGATTCACTCTTGCTCCTTTGTACCTGTACTGTAAAAGAAATATTAGAAAATGAGTTCCTCATAAAGCTCAATACTGTACTTTTAATCTTGTTATACTTCACTTGTGTTTGATTTTGAAAGTTGTTCTTCACCCACTGCCCAGCATTATATAAGGCTTTCCCTAGTATAATGCTGCCTGATCAGCCAGGCTATCGCTGCTTGCAGCCGATTAGCCGTCACAATGTGACTGATCCTGCATTCAATGTGTTGATTGTATAGATACTTGTATTGAGCACAGAGCGTATGGTACAAAGTTGCTCTCTAGGTGATTAATCATTACTCAATTATTGTATATAATTTTTCAGGGAGGCTAATCTTCGAAGACACTCAAAGCCTGGCGCAGTTCCTTATGTACCCGCAAGACAGAAGGCTGTGGTGGGTTTGCAGGATGATGAAGCTGACATGCCAAGCACTTCTCATGCCGACAGTGATGAATAAATTGTGTAATTATTGTTGTTATATATTAGAGACAGTGTTAAGGTGTACTATATTATTATATAATAAACGCATACAAAATAAATGGTGAACCATGTTAGTTTTTCTGTCCATAGATGTGTGCAGACATGAGCAGCACACTATCCCATACTGAAGTTTGTGGTGGTATAAAAGACATCAGATTGTACTGGTCTTTTTAAATTTGAGATAGAAGAAAAACCTAAACAACAATAACTATTACTAATCAACTGCAAAGGCCAGCAAAATTTTCACTTATTTAATATCTATACTGTATAGATTTTGGATGCTTCATACTTAAAATTTTAATATGGTATTATCTAATAAAGAAGCGCATGTGAGCAGTACTCATAATAGGCAGCAGCTATATATTTATTACATTACAGTAAGTAATTATCGAAAGGATCCAAGCTGGGAAGATATATTACAATACAATAATAGACTATTGAATTCAGTGTTCTCAACAATGGCAGCATCTAAAATGAGATATGGTTTATGAGATTTGCTGTTTATTTTTACTGTAATTTGTGAGGCAGCTTATTTTTATGGTACAGTACTGCCATAGTTGGTCACTTTTTTGACCACTTTTTGTTTACAAAATACTCCTCTTTTTCTAATGTTGTTAGAGTGAGTTTTAACCTGTTCCCATAGCTCGGTTCTATTGTCAGGTGCATAAATCTCAAAAGATCAATGTTATTCTTGTACTTCACAAAGCGTGTAATATTCTGACAGTGGAGGAGGAGGAGGGCTGCGTTAGGAAAATAACATTTGTGTGACAGTGGAAGAGGGTTGGTGAGAGGATATACATAAGTGATATAGTAGTGCTGGAGACTGTTAAAATTTACACATGAAAATTAAGCCTGTCAATGTTCTAGTCATGTGTGATAGCAGTGCTGGAGGCTACAGCATGTTAGGAAGCCAAAGGTGTGGAAGCGGTGTACTCATGCCAGAATCTGTGATAATTAAGTGCATGTTTTGCATAACCCTATGAGCTAAGTTAGGAATTTTAGAGGATACAAAAAGGGATTGTGTGTTTTATTAATATTTAACCAATAATATATTCATCTTTAAAGCAAATAAAGTAATATTTTTTTGTCTCGGTAGAATTATTAAAAAACAAAAATTATGGCAACCTACCAAGATTGCCATCCTAATACTGTACACAACATGGATGAAAATTAAACTTGTAACAATTTGAAATGTTCATAATTATTTAACAGAGAAAGATATTTATAACCTGACACTGACTACTTGCTTCATAATATTCAACTTAATAGCTCATACATTTTGGGTCAAGTTCATAATTTTTAGACTAAAAAATAACTAACACAAGTTTTAATATTTTGAAATGCATTTTTACATATATTGCAATTTTAGCTTAATACTGATTATTTATACAGTATTAACATTCTTACACCATACCATAGATTTAGCAGAAATAAAACACACATTGATCACAACCTAAGTAAATCAGTCTTATATTTATAATGGTAAAGAAAAGATTTAATTACATGAGCACTGTATTTGTACCATATTATTATGGAAAGATTTTTACTCATTTGTACTAGTGTTGCTTTGTATTAGGCTCTATGTAACCAAACATCATATTGGTTCTTGGTAAGAACCAGGGAATAGACTGACCTTCTAATGCCAATGTACAGTATTTGGAATGCACGGCAGTATACAAAAATGTTCTTGATCAAAGTAATTAGAGCAACATAAATTATGAAACTGCAAACATGTAAGCCATATGTGAATTATTGTGTACTTAATTCACATTATATCAGGCTAATTAGGACTTCCATCTCAGCATATTGAATTACAATACCTGTTTATTATGTAACACAACAAAGTACATAAAGATATCATATGCATGGATAAGAAATCAAGAAGTACTTTATGAAATAAGCTGGATTAAATGACGCTGCTGAATCTCAGAATTTCATTTCTTACCTCTGACTAAAATAGAGTTATTTGGTTTTGATTTTTGAAAGTCTCTGGAGAGCAGAAACACGCATGAATGCCAAGGTAGTCAGGAGGATATTAACGATGTACGTGCTGACACAAACAACACAAAAGTCCTTTAGCACAAAGTACAGAAGATAAGCCAGGTAAGCACTCATCAGGTTAGATAAACTGATGACAGTCCGTTGCACCTTTGCTACTTTCAGGCTCTTGGTTTCTCCTAATAGAAGAAAAATTATGTACTGTAAATACATTAATTAAAATCACCTTACTTCTTACTATTTTTAGATAACGTAAAAATATTCATAAACAATTTGAGCCTTGACAGTGTTATGGAGGGGGTGGAGATTTTTGTCTTAATTGCTATAATAATAATGATTGCAACTCCCTTTTGTCTAAATATTAAATTACAAAAAAAATTAATAAATCAAAGTTAATAAATGACTCCTCTACTTTATGAGATTAAGTTTACAGAAAGGTAATATAATGTACTGTACTTGATAATCACACAGAATAGGGGAACACAGGGTAAATTTATAACTCAGGAAAGCAAGGACTAAATGAAGATAGTCAGGTCTAAATGAGATAAATCACTGGAGAACAAGAAAACAATGGAATAACTTAGGATAAACTGTATAATGACTAGGCACAGGGGAACAGGGATAACTGCTGTAACCTAGATGAACTATAGTACTGTAAGCAGAAAGTTTGATAAATTGACTGCAAGAACATTAAATTTTATATATTAAAATGAATATACATTGAATTTCTCTCTCTCTCTCTCTCTGTTGTGATTGAACTAACCCCTGAACGGCAACACACCTTGCAAATTGCTGACTATAGCTTACACCTCCAGTGACTGGTGCTGACCCAACTGGTCTATTGTCTTTTTCAAACCACATGCTTAACAGTTTTACGTCTCCAAATCCCCTCTTCCTCTCTTACAACCTCTCTCTTCCTTTATTTCTCTATCTAATAATACAAATCCAGTAGAGTGTTACAACATAAAGTTACATGGAAGCTATTTTATGAGTTATTATGGGATGTAATGATGTTAAATATGCAGTTGCCTAGATAGTCAAGAGATACAAAATAAGTTAGCAAGTAAAGAAATGGTTGGTCAGCACTGGTATGTAAACTAGACATGGTTTGGTCATAGCTGATCAAGGGAGGTATACCCAGCTCCTATGCCAGCCATATTCCACAATACCTGTGCAAACAATATAGTTTATTCTTTAATATATTCTTTAAAACAAAATTTAAAGGAGGAAGAGGATTATAGGAGGAAGGAGGAAGGAAGGAAGGAAGGAAGGAAGGAAGGAAGGAAGGAAGGAAGGAAGGAAGGAAGGAAGGAAGGAAGGAAGGAAGGAAGGAAGGAAGGAAGGAAGGAAGGAAGGAAGGAGGAAGGAAGGAAGGAAGGAAGGAAGGAAGGAAGAAAGGAAGGAAGGAAGGAAGGAAGGAAGGAAGGAAGGAAGGAAGGAAGGAAGGAAGGAAGGAAGGAAGGAAGGAGGAAGGAAGGAAGGAAGGAAGGAAGGAAGGAAGGAAGGAAGGAAGGAAGGAAGGAAGGAAGGAAGGAAGGAAGGAAGGAAGGAAGGAAGGAAGGAGGAGGAGGAGGAGGAAGAAGAATGAGGAGGAGGAGGAGGAGGAGGAGGAAGGAAGAGGGAGGGAGGGAGGGAGGGAGGGGGAGGAGACAGCAGTGTGTGTGTGGTGTATGTGTTAAGAGTCCTGGCCAGAGTGAGACAACTGGGCACTGTTTCATTACTAGTCATCAGTGCACTCACTAGTGCAGTGATGACTAGTATATAACTGAATAATCATACTACTGTGGTACTAATACAGTACTACACCTAAACCACCACTTCCCCATTTAAATTGAATGAAAGAAAAAGTAAACATTTAAAAAATTATCTATTTTAGTGGTATGCAGATTAATAAAGGCCAAATATGGCTGTGTCCCACTCTATGGAATGTCTTCTTATATTTCCTAAGTATTAAATCAAGAGGAAAAAATCATTGTTAAATACAGTACAATAAATTACAATGTTTATTCAAAAGAATGTGTACAAAGAACACAGGAATAATGAATAAATTGTAGAGACAGGAGTTATACAATCAATGATTGGAAAGGGAAAAAAAAGCTGCTAGAGAACGAAGAACATTTGCTTAATTTCGAACATTAAACTCGTCCATCTTTAACTCACCAAGAACAATAATAAGAGAGTAGAAGATGATCCCTGGGATGCTATTAGGTTGGTTCATTATATGGTCATCGCCTAAGAGCTCTCCAATTATACCAAATCCCCGACCATACCTGTTGGCAAATATAAATTAATTAAACATAAGTTTAATGCAACACAAACAATTTTTACCATTATAACTGATAAATACAGATGCGCTTTAGGAATGGCAAAGAAATAACTGCATTCTGCACACTATTACTCTGAATATTATCCCTTTGTACTTGCTTGCTGGTGAAGATATATATACTATAGGATTAGTTCCGACTCACTGAGTAGAGGACATTGTTCTCTTCTCCTACTACTATCTTAATCACATGACATCTCTTTATCTTAAGCTTTGAATTGTTTTGAAATAAGTTTCTCAACTCCTTTAGTTTATTGATCAATTTTTTGTCATTTTTTTGCCATTTCACTGAAATGTCAGCTTCAACTCTTCAATTCAATACAGGGTCTTGTAGTATAGTTGTCTTTGTTCTCGACTCACAATCAGGTATCCTGGGTGCCATTCTCAGGAAGGACAGAAAGGGTTGGGCGTATTTCCTTTCACCTAATGCATCTATTCACCTAGCAGTTAAAAGATACCCAGGAGTTAGGCAACTGTTGTGGGGCTGCATCCTGGGGAGGGTCAATAGAGTCATCTTGGGGGAATATCGATACAAGCTTAAAGTGTATACATGTACCTACTTAAGCACAGACTTATCCCAACAAAACAAATTTTTATATTAATAATAAAGTTGCATCCACAAACTTTGTTTTGCATTTAATATTAATGTTATTTCAAGTATTTGTATTGCATAAGTGTAATATAGACAATATTATAGTATTTTATCTGAATTAAAGGTCATACAAAATAGAGTACCTAATTTTAATTTATATTGAGATAAAGTATTGATATTCTTCTAGTCTAATAATTGGTAGTACAGTACTTTTTATGATATAAACCTATAGATTTTATGTATGAATACCAGTATTCATTCACAACTGTTATAGTGTTTGAATTTCTCCCTAGCTGTAGGACTGTATTGGTGTAAACTTGTTCTTCACTGTGAGGATGCCTCATGGTTCACATACATCATTTAAAAATGTCTCCTTTCAATATCAAATCAGTATAAGGTATAACAGCAAATCCTGCTCAACTTTATTCTGTTCTAACAAACATAAAACTGTCTGACCTAATACTGTAATGCATTTCCTCTGCAGAAACAACCCAAAACCATTGGCACCATGTTGGTGAAAGTAGCATTTGATGCTAGGATCACTTCAAAAAAATATCTAGTGAGTATAGGAAAAATAGAGTTATCAAAATGCTAATTGCTTTCTTCACTGATGCTTTCTTTTCAGTTTTTAGTGGGCAAATGCACACTTAGGAGGTTGAATTAAACTAGGTTAGTTTAGCAGTCCTCGTAGTGCAATGGTAAAACACTCGCCCAGTGCTTCGGGAGCAATTTGGCCTGGGTTCATATCCTGGCCAAAGAGGACTGATTAGGTGCCAGTCCTTAGCTGTATGCCTCTGTTCACCCAGCAGTAAATGGGTACCTGGTTGTTAAACGATTTGACGGTCGTATTCAGGAGAAAATTAGGATTAAGGACCTGATCGAAACGCTATGCGTGCTAGTTGCTTTACAAGAATGTAAAACTCTTGTATATATAAATAAAATAAAATAAAAATAAATAAAATTTAGGTTTTGTTAGGTTAGGTTGAGTTAGGCAGTCTGTTTTCATAGTAAATAGTGTTTTGGTACAGTTATGTTGGTCTAGCTTGTAATAATTCATCAACTTGATAAACAAAATATAAAACAGTGAAGCAAACAGTTATTTTCTTACAGAACAGTGATGGCATCATGAACATGTGTCAAAAAAATGTTGCAGTGGGTAATTGTCAGTGGGAAATGTTAAGCTGATATGGATACAGCATAAGACTTAATCTTAAAGCAAGTTAAACAATATAATTGCCGGTGAGTGAAACCTACTTAGAGGTGAAGACCTTGGAGCAGGAGATGGAGGGGCTGATGTCACACATAGCTTGGTAAGCCGCGTCACTCTCCTTCATAACTTCCACATACAGAGCGTACAGGGAGAGACCAATACCAATAAAGGCAAGAAGCATCATGGCGAGACGTATCTTGCGGTAGTTCCCCACCACGGCCTGGCGCCCCTTGTGGTCCACCATGATTGTCTGAGCAGCACCTGTTGCCCACACCGACACATATACCCTTACTGAATTATTATACAACCTACTTCATACGTTCATTTTTATTGTTATATTGTATTTGGTATTTGAAATTTAGACAAAATACAGTATACATATATACTCACCAATTTACAGAGGAAATTATTTTCATATTTCACAGTAAAACAACGTTTTCTTCTGTCACAGGTGAGTGACGACCTGCTCCATTGAGTAAGCGACGTCAACACCACAGAGCTTTTATTAATAGAGTGGGTTAACATTGATAGCGAATAAATTGGTAGGTAATGTTTGGACGCCATATTAGAACACCAATAATATTAATTTTATTTTATTTTGTTATATTTATTTAAAGATACATTGGGGGTTAAGAGAGTACATAGAAATGATGTTGATTTTACATTCTTGAAAAGCCACTAGCACGCATAGCGTTTTGCGCTATTAGAGATCCAGGAGAAGGGAACTATCAGGGGGGGAAAGCGCCAAGCCATTACAACTATATAACACTTGGAAGGGGTCAGGATAAGGCACGGGAGACATCTCCCGTCATGCAGGGTGCACTCGCACCTCCAAAGACCTCCAGTATCAGCTCTTGATACTGGTAATGACTCAAAAGTGCCACCACTTACGGGCTATTCATGCCCGTGCCACCTTTTGGGTGGCTTAATCTTCATCAATCAATCATCAGGATAAGGATTTGGGATGGGACGGGGAGGGAAAGGAATGGTGCCCAACTACTTGTGGACGGTCGGGGATTGAACGCCGGCCTGCATTAAGCAATTAAGCTCTACCATCCAGCCCAAGTGGTTGGAGTTTACCTGAATTTACCTGAGGATCACCATTTCTCTAGGACTCCTGCTTTAACCCTAACGACGAGCGGACGCGGCCGCCGGATCACGTTCTGTTTCCCGCTTTTGGATTTTGATACTGCCGTTTAGCGTTCGTAATTAACTGTCCGGATTGTTGCGACGCCTGGCGCACATATCGTCTGCTGTCACAGGATAGTTTATAAATTTTGAACGTTTTTTGGCTGGTTCTTCGGGCAGGGAGAGTCTGGCACCGGCTTGGCTGAGAGGTGCTGGGAGTTGGTGGGTCTTGGTGGGCTCCCTGTGTGCCCTCAGCCGTCGTGGGCGGCCGGCTCTGCTGGGGATCACTGGATGACTTTTTGCGTTTGAGAAGGGGGACGAGTTTTTGCTTTCTCTGTGTGGGGGCGGCCGGTGCTTACCTCTCCGAGGGTCTCCTGGGGCGCCCATCAGTATGTTTTTCGCTCCGAGGTGCGCTACATTGCAAAGGCGAGTACATTAGTTTCACCGCCGAATGTACATGAATGTCACCGCCGATAGGTGACATTCATTTTGCCATTAGGCTTCACGATTAACCCTTCATGGGTACGTCGGGACGCATAAGATTGTCGCCGCTCTGAAGTCAACAACTGCTATTTATCTAGTGGCCTCGACAGGGACAGGAAGCTGATAGCTTGTCAATGCTGCCCTCATTTTTCCTGATGACTTTTTCCAGCTAGATTTTGAATTGCAGTATATGGACTTTACACTGACATACACTGCTGTTCAATTTTGGTGGGTATAGGCGGTTCTAATAATCCTAAGGGCCATAATCAGTGACCACGATGGGAACAGGAACCCGGCGGCTTGTCAAAGGTTCCCTTCTCCAAAAAGAATTATAGACGCAAATGCGGTAACAAAAGACAATTTTAATTTATTATATTTGTCACATGAGTTTAGTAATTATATATGGTCTCTCATTCATTCGGGTGATATTTGCTTTATCCATATATCATTACATGCGGTTATTAGAAACCAATGTTATGATTTCCCGTTGTTGGGGAGAGATACTTGGAAGCCTGTATAATTAGGTTTATCAAGGTACGGCCAATGCTCCCCAGAATATGTAACCCACAACAGAGGTGAGTAATGTTTACCTTTATAACCCACAACAGTTCACCAGCTCGACTTGGTTATACAAATTTAGTGCTAGGTGAACAGAAGCATTAGGATTAAGGAAACGTATACAAACCAATCAAACTCGGTCGCTTTCCTTTCTGAGCTGACGGCTAAACAATAATACTGTAGTCATATTTCATGTTATCACTAATATAAACAGACCATCTATATACAAAAATTTGTATATACATCTTATTCTATATTTTCATCCGTTTGTTTTCGTAATTTGCCATTTAATATTATATACTTGCAAAAGTATCACCAATGTGTGGAAAAAACAGCTTTATATATATAAGTCGTGTGATATATTACATATAAGATCAATTTCGTTTCTTAAATACTACCACATATTCATGTTCATAATACTTCTTAAAGAAGCTTATAATGCATAAATGTATAGTTTAAAAAACTATAGCAGTTGTAAGTTAATTCAATTTCTTTATTATGCACCCCATACCCATCCCGCGGGCGGTGGTGGAAAGGGTTACAGAGGCACATAAGGGGGTTCAGGAACTGAACCCCCACAGTTCATTTAGCTAAGCAAGTGACAGTCCAATATGGCACCGATATGCCATCAGCCATATCTGGCGACACTACACCCCACAAGTGGCGGTGTGTGGCGGACCAGACGGGCGTCAGGGCACTCTGCAAGAGCTACAAGAATTTTGCCCCAAGAGTCTAACACTTATATGCTGTGCTTACTATATTAACCTGCAATGTTAAATGGGATTCTTGTATTGTGATTTGTGTATTTGTACTCACTGCATTTGTGCGCCCCTTGAGGGACTTGAAGTAGAGAGGGGTAGAAATAGCCTAAGCTACTCTATCCCTTTGATATGTATTTTTTTCTTGTCTCAATAAACATACTTGAACTTGAACTCTACTCTACACCCTCACCTCTGTAAGTGTATTGTTTATTACTTGGTCACAACTGAAAGTGCATCAACTTGTTCATAAGTTGTATTTAAATAATTTGTATGCAATAAAACTCATGATTCAATCAACTAAATGTGTTGTAGGAAAATAACGTACAGTAAATGATTCAACCTTCAGTGATATGGTTATTTGTTGCTCGAGCAACAGTTCATTTCAGTAATTTATAATGATTTAAATCTTAAAAGGAATTACTTTAAAACTAATAATATTATATAGTAATAATGTTGAAGGTATATACAAAATAAAGATTAGTTTTAATACAAGTCCTACTTCCTAACTATAATACAACAATATATATTGTACTGTACATGAGTTTGGTTAAGAAGACCAATGACAGTGAACAGTATTATGTGTACTGTCAGAACGTGCCATCAGTGGGCGGAGGAGCCTGGCACTAGTCCGGAGACAATTGTTGCAAAAATCTAATAAACCAAGTCTAATGCCTAAATGCAGATTTAGATCTTGGGTGGGGGGGGGGGGGCGGGGCCAGAAATTGAAATTGAAATTGAAATAAGTTTATTGAGGTAAAATACACACAAAGGGATGAGGTAGCTCAAGCTATTCTCACCCCGTTCAGTACAACGTGTTAGTACATACATAGACACACATCACAAACAATAAACCTGGCCAGAGGCACTTCAAGTTCGAGTGGGGGGGGGGGCCTCAACATAGAAATTCAATTACAAGTAGAAAGTGAACAACAATGGTGATAAACCGTACATGTTCCAGAAAATGTTAGGTTCCGAAGAAGACACTTGTCTGATTTTATTTGTTTTTCAGTTTTATTTACTAAGAATAACGTTGACTACAAGTAGCAATGCAGCACTCTACGATATCTACAAAAAGTCTTTCTTTCTACAATTACATTCGGATGGAATTTTGGCGCCGTCTCTTTTTATTTTCTGACGCCCACACACAGTTTTAATTGTTTTAATAATAAAATAAATAAATTTTACAATTATTATATTTGTTCTAAAGGAAGTTTTTTTTTTTTTTTGGGGGGGGGGGGGGGGGAATGAAAGAGATCTGGCAGGGGGTGGGGGGGGGGGGAGGTTGGGTAGCTGGCGTAATTGTACCCTTATACATCCGGCCCTGTTTATACCTCGCTGCTGGCTTCTTAATTGCTTTGATACAATTATATATATATATATATATATATATATAATATATATATATATATATATATATATATATATATATATATATATATATATATATATATATATATATATTTATATAGATTTTCCAATGTTTTGTGTCGTTTGACTTTCCTGGCTTGGTGCCTTCTTTTATAATTACTGACTTGTGTCGTTTTATGGTTTTACCTTCATAACCCAGAGTTTGGACCAAGTGCCTTGCTTTACCATGAGCAGTTCTTCACTTATTGCGCCACTAACCTATTAAAGGTATAGGTTAAGTAATAATTGTAATTACGAAGCAAGAAGATGCTTATCTTAACATACTAAGAAGGTTAGGTAAGGTCAGTGTTTTCTATGAAGCTTTTAAAGGTAAACTAGTATGTTTAGTATGTCACATATGCACGTATTCAATAAGTCAATATTGACTGTAAGAAAGTGCGAGAACGGGTTGTAGAAAGACATAGTTGCATTGGAAAAAGTTCAACATTGGGCAACAAAAATAATTCCAGAACTAAGTCAACTCCTTCCAGGAACGGTTGAAGGCCACGAAGCTAACACTACAAACCAGGCGTGACGGCGCTGATCTCATCAACACTTTTCAATACTGAACAATTTAGAGGATGTTGATTCAGACAACTTCTTCAAAATGTCAGATGTAGCACAAACAAGGAACAGCAGCTTCAAGCTCAACAAGCCACAATGCAGGACAGAAAACAGGCATTTTTTTTACCATAGGGTTATAAACAAATGTAACCTCCTACACCCCCCCCCCCCCCGAAGCCGTAAATGCCAAAAATTTTTGAATTTTCAAATCCAGGTATAAAAAACATCCAGGCAAATGGGGGGGGGGAGCCTTAGACAAGCTGCGAACTTCCTGCTCTCGCCGAAGCCACTAGAGTTAGTGACCCTCAGGTAAATTCAGGATAGTTAATATAGTATAACTTGTATAATAATAAACAGGTACGCGTTGGCAGAGTTGTCTTAAATGTTATTAAAAGTTTTTATATAAGAAGTAGTGCATGTGCAGGAGTTAATGGTGTAATGGCTTGATATCAATATCGGTGTTCGGCAGGTTGTTCAATTGAAATTGAAATTGAAACAAGTTCATTGAGGTAAAATACACACAAAGGGATGAGGTAGCTCAAGCTATTCTCACCCCGTTCAGTACATCGTGTTAATACATACATAGACACATGTTGTTTAATTTATACATGGATTTCAATTTATACATATACATGGTCATGAGGGAAGACAAAGTAAAATATTAAAGGTTTGAATATGACGTATGATAGAGGTGATTAAAGTATGTCAGATTTGATGTATGCAAATATTGCAGTTCTGTTAACAAACAATAAGATAGATTTATGCGAGTTAGTTGACTTTTTTCATGACGTGTGTGTGAGAGATTCCTAAATGTGAATGTAGACAAAAATCAAGTTATGGTGGAAGGGAAAGATAATTATGTGAAATTATAGTAAATGGTGGAGTAGGCTGTGACTGACAAAATACGAAATTTGAAAGAAATATAATAACAAATAATGAGGAAAATAAATAAGGAAATAAGTGGAATGAGTCAAGTACAACTGTGGCATGAACGTGACAAATCATGAATTAGTGCAGTATAAATGGACACTCTAGGAAGCATGTGTGGTATTAGGAAACTACGTAGAGAATGAAGTGACAATTTTATGAGAAGATATGGGCTGAAAAAAGATGTAAAATAGCAATATTGAAGAAAGTGTACTATGGTGGTTTGGTTATATTGAACGAATGGATGATGGTAGAATATGGTGAGGGTAGTGATTTCAGTGGAATGTGAGGGTAGGTAGGAGAGGATATGAGTGAGTGAGGAAGCAGGGAGTGAGTGAGTGAGGAAGTAGCGAGTGATGGAGGAAGCAGGGAGTGAGTGAGAGCATCACCAGGGCCGTGATGTGGAGTATGGTTAAGGAACATAGTCTGTGAAGAGGGAGCGAGTGTTTTGTTTACATATAAACGTTGATAGTAGCACTGTACACCTAGTCTTATGAAGTGGTTGAGTGCTATTCTGGAGGACTTGCTGGAGTGTGGTGTTGCTTGTTTACCCGTGATGCTATGTACTGGGTAATATATTGTTAATGTCTAAGTGAATTTTTAAAATATCTTTAAATTATTTTTCCTAAAATACTTCCGTTTTTGTCCGGGCTGAGGATTTCTTCCACTAACGTGGGAAGCGGAGAAATATTTTTGTAAGAGACTTATACCTTCGTTACCACCAAGACAGTGGTGGGTGTCGCTCCTTCAAGATGTTGAAAGTTGTATCGGGGTGTAGCCGTTTAGCCATCGGAGTGTATCCGACGGTGAGATAACGATAAAACTGGTTTTTTTTTTATTAAGGTGATATTGTGGTCATAGCAATAAGCAACCTCGAGCGTAAGATAATTGGTCAGAGCGGCTACACTTGGATATTTATTACTCGAATACAGTCATTGCGATGAAGTCACACATCTTTTTGTACTGGTTGTAGAGTTGCTTGTAGCCCGCATTGCCCTGCTCCAGCCTCCTGCCGACGTTGACCACGCCCCGACGAACTCTCGCCAACTGCTCTACCTCACTCTTCAGCTCCCTTCTGGTAAGGTGGTCGTCATCGACGGCCCTGCGCCTCCTGCTTAACACCCGACATGCCTCGTTCCCCTCCAGCTGTCTCCTGACAATGTGATGAACATTGGGGTTCCTGCGAAGGGCGTCCTCCCCTCCCAGGGCCTCTACTGTCCTCCGTAGTCTTTCCAGATTGCTCAGTTGTTCCTTTCCCTCTACTGTTAGTTGATCAGACTTGGTGAGATCATTGTATGTTTGAGACAAGCTTGAGATTACTGTGCTCGGCGAGTTTGCTTGGATGTCTAAATCAGTAGATGTTTGGTTCCTCAAGCTGAGGCCGGGATCCCCACTTGTTAGGGACGTGGTTTTCAGACCATTCACTTTGTTTCCTGCAGAAGGTGAGAGCGAGGTCGGGCTTGTGAGGTGTTGAGTATCACCTTGTGTGGATTCTGTATCTTCCGTAAGTGTTATTGCGTGGCTGATTCCTTCGGTGCCAGAATAACTTTCCTCTGCAGTCTTATCTTCCCCTTTACCTTCCCACTCTTCCTCAGTCTGGATGAAGTCGTGGTAGGTTTCCAGTAATTCCTCAAGTTCCTCCTCCGTGATTACCTCTGACTCGTAATGGTGTGTGGCGTCGCTGGAGGGAGGAGCTGAACTGTTTGTTGCTCCCTGCCACGAGTTATCACCAGAGATCAAAGTATAGTCGATAGTTGACATAGTGTTTTCTTCGATGCTTGTTTCTTCGTCGTACTCATATTTACCCGTTGACTCTTCTGTTTCTTCACTTGCGCTTTCCACAGTTCCAGGATCACTGAGATGTTGGAGCTGTTCCTCAGTTAACACAATCACTGTCTCGCTTCTGGGCACATACCCGTCGCCAAGTAAGTACGGCGTCCTGCCTCCCGTCGCCAGACACTTTCTGAGAACCAAGGTGCTCTTCAGCGTTCTTCGCCGCCTCTGTCACCGCGAGCGTCCCTGCACCGCCCATTTCATCGTCTGTGACCGCGAGTGCTTCAGGGGATGTGTTTCGGGCGTCTCTAGCGAGCACCGGCAGAGAGTCATGGTCTTTGCTCGAACTGAAGGGGGTCAAGGCACTGGTTTCGTTGCCAAGAAGGTACATGAATACCATCTCTTCATCACTGTCCATCGGGAAGTCGCGGTTGTCATTTTCCTCGTCGTCGTGGTCTTGGTTGTCGTCGTCATCATCGTCTCCGTCCCAGTAACTTTGGATGTATCCGTCGTACTCATTTTCATCATTATTATCTTCAGACTCATCATGCTCCTCGTCATCGTCACTCTCTTCCTGGTCATCATCACTCTCTTCCTGGTCATCATCATCATCATCACCATCACCACTGTACAGGGCATTGTCACCCTCATCACCTGTGTCATCAGCATCAGTGTCATCACCCTCGTCATCTTCATACTCGTATTCCTCTTCATGGTCGAGTTCAGCATCGTCTAAATCAATATATTCAGCGTCATCGTCCGTTTCACCTTCGTCGTCATTGTCATATGTAGACTTCCAGTCACTTTCACCACCACCATCTTCCCCTTTGACACTGCCCTCATCATCGCCTCTACCAGAGACACCATTTGGCGGTGTTTTCTCCGTCAGGTTACCACCGCTTCCACCTACACTAGGCAGTTTCTTAAGGCGTTTACTTGGGTCTTCCAGTTGTTGGGACGCTTTTGACAAACGGGACCCGGGCGTCTTGGCTGAGTTCTCATCTCCGTCAGGTGTTGCTGTAGTTGTATGGTAAGGAAGGTTGGTATCCGTGGACGGTGGGTCACTAGCGGCTGGAAGGTTGGTAACCGTGGATGGTGGGTCACTAGCGGCTGGAAGGTTCGTATCCGTGGATGGTGGGTCACTAGCGGCTGGAAGGTTGGTATCCGTGGATGGTGGGTCACTAGCGGCTGGAAGGTTGGTAACCATGGATGGTGGGTCACTAGCGGCTGGAAGGTTGGTATCCGTGGATGGTGGGTCACTAGCGGCTGGGAGGTTGGTATCCGTGGATGGTGGGTCACTAGCGACAGGAAGTGCGGTGTCCGTGGATGGTGGGTCATTAATATCAACAGAAGTCCTGGGCATAAAAGGTTTTAAAGCATCGTCGGGCACCCTGGCGCATGATACCAAGCCCAGAAAGCCCAAGAGCAGCCTGCAAGGAAGACAGAGTTCTGGGTAAATATCCTCTAAATACTTGTAAAGTCTGCAACTGAACAAGGTGGAATGTAATTCAACAAACGTATATCATGGTAGAGGGCCTCCAGGAAAAGGACATAATGGTAGTTTTGGTAATAATTGTAAAGATCTTTACCCGGGTTACGGCTGTGTGAAACCTGTTTAGTTTAACTCAATTATTATACAGCCCAATACCCCCTTTCTGTGAGCAATAGTGCACCTCAGACCCATCCCGTGAGCGGAAGTGGACCCCATACCCATCCTGTGAGCGGTAGTGGACCCCAAACATTAGTGGACCCCATACCCATCCTGTGAGCGATAGTAGACCCCAAACATTAGTGGACCCCCATACCCATCCTGAGATGCAACAGAAAATATACAGGTCAAAAATTGCGTTCAGGTACTGAACCCCAAAATTCGTTTAGTTAAGCAAGTTACAGCACTGACGAACTAGTTCCATAGTTTGTAAACACAAATAAATCAACAGTGTCTTCATAGTTTCTTCACTACACCGAGTAGTTCCGGCGCTCACAAGATATCTTCTCATAAGCGTTCTGTAAGTATTTGTAATCTCAAGTGTAGTGTGATGCCTGGTAGTCCTGAGACGTGGAGTCCAGCCCCCTCTGGGTAGTGGTGCCCTGGGAGACACACAATCCAGCCCCCTTTCCCCCTGGGTACTACATAATACCGTCCTTTATATTATCCAATAAAATTGATTCATGGCAAAGTATATTTTGGGTAAATTGATAAGAAATATATTGTTTACTAAATGGTTACTTAACTGACATGAACCTATGAAGTCATGAAATGTTATTTCTTTCTTTTATAAGAATGTTGACAGTGGTGAGTACTGGCGAGGTACTCACCGCTGTCAACAGTGTTGAGTACTGTACTTACCGTGTGTGGAGGAGCGGGTACATGTCGCAGTGTGCGGAGGCTGCTCCCTACTGTCGCCCTCCTCTTCCCTCTGTGACCTGCTCCAGCGCGGCCCTGAGCCATATACCTCACCGCATTTCCCTCTCACTTTTGTATTATTATGAGTAAAGCTGGAACAATTAGCCGTCGCTCAACAGGATTTGCTGTGTTATTTTCCTTTGTGACGACCAGACTATGGCGCGTGGAGCGGAAGTGAGGCGCGGAGTTGCGACCCGCGCCACACGCGCCTCGCGTCACTTCCGTGTCATCAACCAAAATAGATGAAAGTAATATATTTAGCAATCCGTAGGTTTGGAGCGGCACTTACGGGCTATTCATGCCCGTGCCACCTCTTGGGTGGCTTAATCTTTATCAATCTTTGGAGCGGCAGATCCTGGCACTATCCTGTTTCA
This sequence comes from Procambarus clarkii, assembly GCF_040958095.1. Taxonomy (NCBI): domain Eukaryota; kingdom Metazoa; phylum Arthropoda; class Malacostraca; order Decapoda; family Cambaridae; genus Procambarus; species Procambarus clarkii. Next base: position 7,587,560 of record NC_091178.1, read on the forward strand.
GTGTTCACGTGATGATGTTTTAAAAGTGATACAACTGGATTCTTACGAGTCAAGGAAGTCAAATTAAGATGGGATTTAAAGAGGGGGAGAATAAAGAGCATTTTATCTTAGTTTTGTAAAATTAATACATCTACAGGGCTTAATTAGTTTCATAAATATTGTCATGACAAAACTTGTGACTTGTGTAGCATTATGAGTGATGAATAAAACTCACTGCAAGAAGGTAGGCCTATAGACCTATGAGGTTGTGAGGGGGGGGGGGGGGGCGGCGGACCACACCACTCACACCAAGAGTTCACACAGAACTCTTGTTTAGCAAGCAAAAGTTCCTCTTGTTTACTCTCAGAAATATTCGTTGACAATTGTTCATGTTTATATATGAGACTTGTATTACCGTGACCAGCAGTGTGTCCATGTGTCCTCAACACCGTGGACACATAGGTAATGTCCCCGGAGCTCTCTCTCTCCTCTCAATAGTAACCTTAGGATCAGAGAAACAAACAAAAATGTTTCCAAATTTGATAAAATATATTATTATTAACATCTACAATTTTTTGTCATTACCTACAAAATTAAATATAGTTATTTTCACGAAAAAAGCCACTGACGATACATTTATTTTAAAAGTTAATACAGACCTATCACATATAAATTATATATATTTGTATATATTTTTCAGTTGATCCAAATCCAGGAACTGTTGATCTCTCTCTCTCTCTCCGCGACGGAGTTGTGTAGAACGAGTATATTAATTAATCACTAGTTAAAAAAATACCTCTAACACACCACATACAAAAAGATGAAATAGAAACCTTATTAATCTAAGTCCAAAAAAGTTTCACAAACGTTCGAATTTGAATAGAAACCCAATACTTTTAAGTTTCGTTCAAGATCGAGGTCATTTGAGAGACTTGAGAATACAGGCTACATACACATAGAGCTCCTTACTTGTGACGTGGGTACCAGCGGGCTACCTCAAGCACGTCTTCGTATACACCAACCACCTCAAGGGAGTTATGGAGTGTAAACTGGAGACAAGTGGAGGTGTTACCAGGTGTACAAGGTCAGGATGGGGCAGGTGAACAGGTGGGACATGGCAGATGAACACGCGGGGCATGGCAGGTGAACAGGTGGGGCATGGCGGCATGGCAGATGAACAGGTGGGACATGGCAGATGAACAGGTGGGGCATGGCAGGTGAACAGGTGGGGCATGACAGATGAACACAGTCTGCCAGCTACGACACGAGTCCTTCAGTGTTGGCGAAGCGTGTGAGCATCACAGCCTCAGTGACGCAACACCATTACGCCAGTATAAACCAGCAGCTCTACTGTCCAATGATGAACAACCAAGTCATTGAAACGAAACTTAGCAGGGGCCTTCTGCCGATGACTTGGCCTCAGACATGGCCACACTTGGCGGACGGCGGGGGGTGTAAGCTTCAGGAAGGTGGGTGTAAGCTTCAGGAAGGTGGGGTGTAAGCTTCAGGAAGGTGGGTGTAAGTTTCAGGAAGGTGGGTGTAAGCTTCAGGAAGGTGGGGTGTAAGCTTCAGGAAGGTGGGTGTAAGCTTCAGGAAGGTGGGTGTAAGCTTCAGCAAGGTGGGTGTAAGCTTCAGGAAGGGGGGTGTAAGCTTCAGGAAGGGGGTTGTAAGCTTCAGGAAGGTGGGTGTAAGCTTCAGGAAGGGGGTGTAAGCTTCAGCAAGGTGGGTGTATAAGGAAGCAGCAGGAGGAGCAGCAGCCTGGTACAACCCGCTGGTGAGGTATAAGGTACATTGTGAGTCATTAAAATATTGAGTACACTTCGCACAATTGAACACCAATTTAAACAAGAGCACAATTCGAGAGGAGAGACATGTAGCCAGTACAAAATACAGAATGCTGGAGTTAGGATACAGAAACAGGTACACACGGGAATCAAGGATACTTTTTGATTTGTTTAATTAAATGATGCCCCAATATTTTCACCTGGAAGAAAACGGATATACACACATTTACTTTCATGTGATATATATTTATGTGGAAGATTCGTACATAATGATAATGTTTTAAGCTGGGTACGTTTGCTAGCTTTGAGGATCATGACCAGTGTTTACTAGTCTGAAGGATCCCGTCGTGATTACTAGCTTGGAGGATCACGTCCAATGTTTACTAGTCTGGAGGATCACGTCCAATGTTTACTAGCTTGGAAGATCACGTCCAATGTTTACTAGTCTGAAGGATCCCGTCGTGATTACTAGCTTGGAGGATCAGGTCCAATGTTTACTAGCCTGGTGGATCAGGTCCAATGTTTACTAGCCTGGAGGATCACGTACGTCCAATGTTTACTAGCCTGGAGGATCAAGTCCAATGTTTACTAGTCTGGAGGATCACGTCTAATAGAAACCTCACACATAACCGAGCCGCTCCACTACCATCAACAGTATACACTCATTAATGACCTCAGGGATTATCAATGATGTCAGGAGCAGCCATCCTGCCGATGCCTCCCACACCAGGAATTGATGGACGTCACTTGCACGACAAGAGATAACACACCATAACTGTACAGGACTTAAAGTGAACAATAAATATTATGGTCCAAATAATAAGAGCCACATTCACTAGGTGGAGTATGGGTACTCGTGGGCAGGCGAAGACTACTGGCTCTCAACAACGATATCGATTGATTGATGAAGATTAAGCCACCCAAGAGGTGGCACGGGCATGAATAGCCCGTAAGTGGTGGCCCTTTCGAGCCATTACCAGTATCAAGAGCTGATACTGGAGATCTGTGGAGGTGCAACTGCACCCTGCGTGACGGGAAATGTCTCCCGTGAACAACGATATCGGGAGCTTAGCTCTTATATCTTCCACACTCACCTCGGCTTCACGCTCTGCATTCACTAAGGTTCTTCTACAGCGAAGGACATATTACAGTCACTGGTTTACCTTCTCTATTTTGGAGATGCAGAGAGCGAGTCTGGAAGTACGGGAAGCGGCCATGGCAGTTAGTCGCCGTCTGGAACTTCGACTGCCCACGTTGAGAACACCCCGCTACTCTAACCACATTTCTATGCTATTATGTGTACTCAGGTGTAATGTGTGTGTGCGTGTGTGAAGGGATGGCGACACACCAGGAGGAGGAGGAGGACCCTGGCGGCTAGAAGTAGTACTGGCAGACGAACAAGTCTTTCTCCTGGCAGTCGTAGTTGTAGGCACGGAAGGAACTCTGAGCGAAGAGTCCCATGCATTTGCCTGAGCCGCTTGGCACTTCCTCGTTCCACGTGTCCTTGCTCATGTCCACCGGCACTCCAGCCTGCAACAGCACACACTTCCTTCACAACTCATACCATATCAATAACTTCATTGCATCTACCAACATCAACACTTAAATATAATTAACACTATAGTCATCTTTAAATATTTTTACTGTGTATAATCTTAGAATATTTATATTATGGCACTTTGAACATTTATTTGTTTATTATTTGTTAAATATTTGTTACTTGGCCAGATTATGGACAAACGCAGTGACAACAGTGTTGCAAGTGTTGTCAGTGGTGAAGGTGCTAGATGGTGTCAGGTGTGGAAGTGTTGTCAGTAGTGTTACCAACGGTGGTAGTTGGTAGAAGTGTTGTCAACGGTGGTGGTAGTGTTGCCAACGGTGGCTGCAGTGTTATCAGTAGTGTTGTCAACTGTGGAGGCAGTGTTGTCAGGAGTGCCAACAGTGCTAATGTTATTAACGGAGTTGACATTGGTTGGTACTAACTAGCCACTCCCGTCTGGATCCGTAATTAGCATAATGAAGACAATTTGTAGGCACTCTGACGTCACTAACCATGTAAGTGTTTTATATAAGAGGTGTTTGTATGCGTGCACACATGGATGTATGTGTTAATGTGACGTGTGCACACACGCGTCGGTGTGTGTGTGTGTGTGCGTATATTAAGACCTAACGTACACCCACATAAGCGCCTGTGTGCGTACATAATGACCTTTGTAGGGGAGACAAAAGGGGCTCGGCTAGGGGTGACCCTCAGAGGAAGATATTATGATTTAGCGCAGACAGCAGTCCGCCCCACTCTCCCCCACGCCAGACAAAAAGGTCATATTCATGTTAGATGGAGCGGTAGATAGCTGCCTCGCCCCCTATCTCTGGCACTCTCCTCGCCCGGCTGGTGCGGTGCGACTATCACCAGCCTCCTTTGTTTATTTACCCTTATATGTATAGTTAATATAAAATATATAAGTGAATCAGAACTGTTGTTGTTTTAGATTCAGCTACTGGGAACAAAAGTGGCAAGTAGCACGGGCTATGGTGAGCCCGTAGTGGATCTGCTGTCCGTAGTTGGACACGGTAGCTAATTAGCGTGGAATTGTGTCAGAATTTGTTCACGCGCTGACAAGGTCGATGTCTGTTTTGCCTCAGCTTGCATGCACGTCTGGACCTGGTGTTCACTGGCCATCCAGATGGCTAGTATCAGCCATCATACAACAGTGGGTCACATGCGTAGTGCTTTATCATACAACTAGTGGGTCATGCGCGTACTGTACATCTCATCTATCAAACAACTGTGGGGGTAATACGCAGCATACTGTATTGTCTGCCATACACCAGTGAGAAACAACCACTGTGAATCATCAAAATGTACAGCAGAAGGACATGTCACTAGTGCGTCATCTCATCTCATCTTCCAATAACGTTTTCCATATTGCGACTGAAAGATTGCATAGGCAAAATATTATCTTGGACAGGAACACAACAGTCTACCATCAGTTCTATTGAAGAATTAAAGAAAACGGGCATAGGTCAGAATAAATGGAAAACGAAGACAACTTAGCAAAGTATCCTGTGGACGCTCGTTCAACCCACTATTGGTACAACTCCTGGTGCACTTATCGACTAGGGGTCACAATGAACCTGGTAAATTATGTTCCGTTTTCCGGTTGACTCTTTGGGCGGTGGGTGTCCGGCGCCGGCTTGGCCAAGAGATGTCGGGAACTGGCGGGTTTTAATGGGCTCCAGGCATGCCCTCGGGGGCGTAGTGGGCGTCTGGCTCATGCTTCCCCGGAGGTCACTGGAAGGTGTTGCTGGGTTTTTGCTCGCTAGGATTAGATTATAATTTCGAAGAGGTTCCTTATTCTATCGTTTGGCTGCGACTTTGTTTGGCTACCCCGAGTTCACAAGACCCTGACGCTCTATCGTCTAGGGTCACTGGGTGCAGACAGGTAGTCTCCCAGTTAGTTTTCTGTGTAGGGTGGGACTCCGACTCTCGCCCAACTGTGGGACGCAAAACATCTGCCTAACAATGTGTTTAGCTGCCCCAAGTTACAGCAGCTTCCCGCCAACCCAACAGGCGACGTGTATATTACCGCAAGGCCTTGTATTTTACCCTGCACGGGAAAACGGGATATATGGAACACTTGGGCTGTCGTAGGCCCTAAATCAACAACAAAGTAATGTGCCCTAGGCCTAATATAGCATGCATATTACTATTTTAAGCCTACGAATGCTCATATTAGTCCCAACATAAGTTACATTAAGGTTAAAATAGGATAAGATGTTTTTCGTGAACATATTTATAAATATTTTCAATGGGACAAAAGGTGTCTTAGCTCAATCATTGCAATCGACTCACAACCGAATAATCACAGGTTTAATTCATACGCAAGACGGAGACGTTTGAGCATATTTCTTCTCACATGCCTCTTTTTGCTTTTTAGAGAAGCCTCTATTCACACAGCAGTAAACAGGTGCCTGGGGGGGTCAGGCTACTGTTGTGGGCTACATCCTAGTGAAGGTCCGTCGCTAGCCTAGGTTGATCTCGATACGCCTTAACATGAGTCCTGTCCCGTGTGTGGGGAACCATTGACGTCTCAACAGCTATAGGACTATCTCAGCATAACACACAGAAATCACAATACCGTGATGCATCATATGAACAAATTAACCATGTCGTAGCTCAGTCGATTAAGGCAGCATCTGGGATGCTTTCGGACACAGGTTGGAATCCTCGTCACGGCCCTTGTGGATTTGTTTATCTCATCATAGGCTGGAGTGCATTATCTATTACACTTCCGTTATGGAGCGCCAGCTTCCTGTGGTGTCAAGGGCTGCATACTCTGATCACCTGGATGACACCAAGCATGGCTTAATTAGTGATGCCTTAAAGATAGGTTTGATTCTTCTTGATGGGGTGTCGAACGTACAGTGTCAACTAAATCCAAAGATTAGAATAGTGAACTTAGCGGCACCAATTACTTTATTACGGAGCTAGAACAAATGTACCAATTTGTGAAGGTATTATTAAGAGGAGACGAGGAGTGACTGAGACCAGCGCGCAGTAGCTATTTCATAATGAGATAATTACTCTGACGTGAGATAAACTCTGACCTCTGACGTCTGTTGCTGGGACAACACTTAAAGAGTCTTGGGGTTTACTTGTAGCTCACTGCAACTAATACACATGTATACTAAAAATAAAGAATTAACAGGCGATGAATACGTATGATCTTTATGTTGTTCAATACCCCGCCACGCACCACCAGAGGCCTGCTAAATAGGCCCTTCGGAGGCCGCCATGCCCACCGGGGGCCACCAGGAGCCACCAGGGGGCCACCAGGGGGCCACTGGGGGCCACCGGGGTACCAAGCATGTAACTGCGCCATAAGCTCCTCGATATGCAGTCTGGATTAACAATTCATGACATTAATCATGATTTTCATGACAATGAAAGTTTAGTTAATGGAAGGTTCAAGGCTAAATGTAAATTCATATAAGAAAACTAATCCTTCAACAGATATGCAAATCCTGATGTTATTGTAATGCCGACTCTGATTATATCAGCAGTTGTCTATTAATTTATATTTAACATTTAACATTTCCAGGGTCACCCTCCCCCCCCCCCTTCCCACTCCCCACTAATCTGGGATTCAAGGATCAGCTGAGATAAGTTCTGGCGGGAAGCCTCAATTCACAGTATTTGCTGTTTTGCCAAGCCCCGCTGACCTTTAATGGCATTAAAATAAATAATAATAATAATAATAATAATAATAATAATAATAATAATAATAATCAGAGCACATAGTAGAATATGAATTAATAAGTATATGGAAGAGCATATGTTAGCGAGCACATTGGCGCCAAGACTTGCGACATTTTATGAAGCAAATGCTTCATATGTTCGAACAGATGAACCAGAACGTAGCACAGCCAGCGTAGTCCCTTTCGTACATTGCTGTGTAGTTCTCTATAAATGAATCATGAAACAAATTAGAGCAAAAAGGAAACAGCGTTTGTAGATGTACGCAAGACGTGGGTTGGTGGGGTGTGGCCTCCGCGGGCGCCAGGACCAATAACAAAGCCCCAAGCCAGATGCATGCAGGCAAGACGGGCCGTGATTGGTCTCCCGTCTGTGACGTCAATTAGTCTCCGCTTTATTACAGGGTTAGCTTAGGGTTAAGTTAGTGTGGTTTAGATAAGTCAAGCTAGAATTCTGGGTAGGGTCAGGGGAGACGTGTTTTTATTGCTCAAGTGCTGCATGGCATGATGTGCAGGAAATACTATGTGACAAGAGAAGCCATCGTGGGTTGTGACAAGAGAAGCCATCGTGAGTTGTGACAAGAGAAGCCATCGTGGGTTGTGACAAGAGAAGCCATCGTGGGTTGTGACAAGAGAAGCCATCGTGGGTTGTGACAAGAGAAGCCATCGTGGGTTGTGACAAGAGAAGCCATCGTGGGTTGTGACAAGAGAAGCCATCGTGGGTTGTGACAAGAGAAGCCATCGTGGGTTGTGACAATAACAAACAACAAATTATCAGGAGAAAGTGCAAGATGAGCACAAGTATACTACACAGCACATGGAGGGGATATGAGGACAAAGAACTGGAATAAGAGAGAGGGAAGGAACGGTGCCCAACCACTTGGACCGAGGCGGACGGAACGACACTCTCCGGACCAGTGCAAGTGGCTGGGGTAAGCCAAGCCAGCGTGGGTGTACTGACCTGAGGACCTGAAGACCAGACCCAGGAACCATCGTCGCGCTGGGAGGCGCCCACCCACAGGTACTCAGGAGGTTCTGGGGACCAGGAGAACAAGTCATAACTCCACACTGTGTAGGTACAATGTATACACTGTATATACACATAGAGTATGGCTCTGTATATAGAGTATGGCTCTGAATACACACAGTATGGCTCTGTATATACACAGAGTATGGCTCTGTATATACACTAAAAGCTTTTGTTTTTACACGTGTTTATTTTTATATCAGTTAATGCTTCAGCTGCAAGGGATTAAAGAAACCCAGTACGAAGACTAATCTTTAATGTCAACGACAGAACTAAGGCTAACTCTTGATATTATTAAGTCTCAACTGAACAATGTCGTCGTACACTGCGTATGAAGAATAAATACTAGTGCAGTCCTAATACTTATCATTTTTGTTTAATAAATACCATAGTTTCGTACTCTATCCTAATTCCTTGCTGAAGTACTGTTTACGACGGGGGGGTTGCTGGACCAGACTTTAGTGACGGGAGGTTGCTGGACCAGTCTTTAGTGACGGGAGGTTGCTGGGACCTGTCTTTAGTGACGGGAGGTTGCTGGACCAGTCTTTAGTGACGGGAGGTTGCTGGACCTGTCTATAGTGACGGGAGGTTGCTGGACCAGTCTTTAGTGACGGAAGGTTGCTGGACCAGTCTTTAGTGACGGGAGGTTGCTGGACCTGTCTTTAGTAACGGGAGGTTGCTGGACCTGTCTTTAGTGACGGGAGGTTGCTGGACCTGTCTTTAGTGACGGGAGGTTGCTGGACCAGTCTTTAGTGACGGGAGTTTGCTGGACCAGTCTTTAGTGTCGGGAGGTTGCTGGGACCTGTCTTTAGTGACGGGAGGTTGCTGGACCAGTCTTTAGTGACGGGAGGTTGCTGGACCAGTCTTTAGTGACGGGAGGTTGCTGGACCAGTCTTTAGTGACGGGAGGTTGCTGGGACCTGTCTTTAGTGACGGGAGGTTGCTGGACCAGTCTTTAGTGACGGGAGGTTGCTGGACCAGTCTTTAGTGACGGGAGGTTGCTGGACCTGTCTTTAGTGACGGGGGGTTGCTGGACCAGTCTTTAGTGACGGGAGGTTGCTGGACCAGTCTTTAGTGACGGGAGGTTGCTGGACCAGTCTTTAGTGACGGGAGGTTGCTGGACCAGTCTTTAGTGACGGGAGGTTGCTGGACCTGTCTTTAGTGACGGGTGGTTGCTGGACCTGTCTTTAGTGACGGGAGGTTGCTGGACCAGCTAAACTCACCTAAGACGGTAGTGAGGCGGTGACAACAAGGTACACAACAGCTACACCAAGCTTGGAGGGACTACTTACTCTCCACGTTATTTAAGATGTGACTACTGTGACTACCCATCTTGAATAACCTGAGGGGGTTTTGAAGCCATCTTTTTGGACTGGTTTACCCACCTTAGAGGCAGTAGAGACCGTGTGAGGGCAGGTTGAGCTCTGGGTCACCCACCTGGGATAGATGCGAGGTACACTCTGAGGGCGGGCAGGCTGTGGGGGGAGGCTAGGTCGCCTCCTAGCTTGCCGCAGTCCCTGCGGGCGTCCTCCCAACCTAGCAAATCATGAGCAGCAAGGTAGAAGCACTCGCCATCCACCTTGACGAAGGGCTGTGGGCAAGACGAGTACGCTGCTGCCGCCCACTCTGGGGAAGGAAGGTGAAGGGTCAGTACCTGGCGGGCTCTTCACGCGTACTCATGCCACTTCTCTAAACAACTATATGTTTAACACTTCTCTCACCCTGTCCATGGAGGACAGAAGAAAATGTATATATGCTGGTTAGCATTGTAAATGTGTGGCCACGTCTGCGGTAGAAAATAATAATAATAAAAAAAAAATTCTCTAAACGCGAACCTCTTTTTGGAAAGGCATAAGGAAGTGCAGCAAGATGACTGATGGAAACATCACTGGCAATGTTAAAGAAATGAATGAAAACAGTTGAAGATGAAATAGAAGTAAGGGGTGAGAATACTTTGAAATGGATGGAGGTGAGGTAGAAGTAGATTATAGAAGTAGATATATCTATGGACACGTTGAGGCTGAAGCGTGGGAGAGCTGTATGTGGTACAGTATATGCAGAAATGGTACACTGAAGAATAAATATTTTGCCAGCAGGAGGAAGAAATTAACATAATACCAAATCCCCTGAAAGACAGAGAGATCTGATATAACTACCATATCAATAATAAGAACATAGTAAATGTCAACGTTGTAGTGTCATCTCCATAACAAGTGGGAGAGCCCCAAGGACGACCCAGGAGTCTCGGGAGGAGTATGTTACACCACTGAGGTGAAGGAGGTGGGCTTCGTGGAGCAAGAGGCTCTGTACGTTACATTTTGTCGACGTGGAAAAATAATATAATTTAATTTTATAATTAATGTAAAATATATATAATTAGTCTCATTTATAATGATTTAAAAAGAGAGGAATTTTGAAGTGATGAGTCCGTATGGTGTTGGTTGACTTTGACTAAAAGTCTAAATAGCTATGATGCAGTATGTAGCCAGCATAGCCCTGCTCTAGTTTCCAGATTAACTTCATATTATATATATATATATATATATATATATATATATATATATATATATATATATATATATATATATATATATATATATATATATATATATATATATATATATATATTCCATTCACTAAGGCACTTGGAGACTTGAACCGGCGACCCCACGAGCGTGAGGCAGAGGCTCAATCGATTTTGCTATGAGTAGTCTTAATAATCAAAGATTTCAGAAGCAACTAACCGCCGCCCAGTTGAAATTTTCAACATTCCCTGACTACTGAGAAATTTCAGCTGGGCAGCGGTAAATTGCTTCAGGAATCTTTCCTTATTAAGACTACTCATAGCAAAGTTGATAGAGCTTCTGCCTCACGTTCGTGGGGTCGCCGGTTGGAAGGAAGTGAAGTGCTGACGCCTCTAAATTAAAAGATTACTGAGATGGTTTGATGATGCGCAAGGAAGAGATGATCATCTCAGCCTGCCTGGAGTACCCCTACTGGAGGCTGCTTACCCTGCTGTTGGTCGCCCTGCTCGCTCAAGTCGTGGCGGCCCTCTTCCAACACTTCCAGACGGGCGTTCAAGTTCTTGAAGCGACCCAGCTCCTCCATCACCGTCGTCATCTGCGCTTTGCACGTCTGCATGTCGTCCTGAAGCACACAATACCACAGTTACAGTCATAGCAAAATTACAGCGAATTTATACTGATTCACTACATAAATACCGTTCCTTCACCCGGTCCTCATATCCCAGCACTAGGTACATACTACCTCTTATTCCTCATATCCCAGCTCCTTGTCCTCATATCCCAGCTCCTTGTCTTCATATCCCAGTTCCTTGTCCTCATATCCCAGTTCCTTGTCCTCATATCCAGCTCCTTGTCCTCATATCCCAGCTCCTTGTCCTCATATCCCAGCTCCTTGTCTTCATATCCCAGCTCCTTGTCCTCATATCCCAGTTCCTTGTCCTCATATCCCAGCTCCTTGTCCTCATATCCCAGCTCCTTGTCCTCATATCCCAGTTCCTTGTCCTCATATCCCAGCTCCTTGTCCTCATATCCCAGTTCCTTGTCCTCATATCCCAGTTCCTTGTCCTCATATCCCAGTTCCTTGTCCTCATATCCCTTCCAAGTGGCATTACAGTCATACTGACTTAGTACATTATCCTGACAATTTCATTTCCTTTCATTACCTAAATAAAAGTCACAGTGTGATAACTGTAGGGGGCTTGATACTGTTCTGCAGTGTTCTGATAGTTAAGACTGTTGTGGTTTGCATACTGTGTGGCCAGCATACCAGGGAGGGTTGGGAGCACACTGTTAAGAGTTTGGGTCTTGGGGTCTGAGCTCACAAGTTGAGACATATTTCCTAGCCTAGTACGCAAAATGTTTCCTGCCAAATTATTTCTGCCCGAAACGCTGCGCGTACTAGTGGCTTTACAAGAATGTAATTACTATGCTATGTATCCTCACAATCCCAATGTACCTTCTTGTATATATATATATATATAAATAAATAAATAAAATAAATAAATAAATATAATAACTCCAGACTAATGCAGTAACACCTTGTTAATATTTTGCTGACAGCGTTGGATCAGTCAAACAGTACAGCGCTAAAACAATGGTACAAACATGTAAGAACATAAGAACATAAGAACAATGTAACTGCAGAAGGCCTATTGGCCCATACGAGGCAGCTCCGTTCTATAACCACCCAATCCCATGTAGGAGGCGGGCAGTACGCCCTGCCGTTACTACTAGGTTAAGTACTGTTAGGTAAGCACACACATCGTCTACGGCTCAGGACAAACGCCTTAAGACGTCGCTCGCAGGTGCAAGAGGTTCGCCAGCCACTACAACACACCTGCTGCAATATTTATCATAGAAACTTATTGAACTGGAACGCATTAAAATAATTATGAAATGTAGACTAGTGTGAAATAGGGCCCAAAAGCTTTAGACGAGAACAAAATTACAGATGGAGTGAGAATATTTTGTTTGTTTGTCCAAGGCTGGAGATCAGACACTTGAGGCTAGTCTCACTAAACTTTGTAGGGAGACTGGTCTGGGGTACCAGACGTACATAGGCTGGTCGGAGGCATATAGGGGAAGAGGATGAGAGGGGAGGGAAGAAGAAGCGGACCATAGAGAGGGGGACGACAGGGAAAGGGGAAGATGGGATAAAAAGAGGGAATAGGAGACCGAGTGCAGCCGGGTACCTCTTATATATATATATATATATATATATATATATATATATATATATATATATATATATATATATATATATATATATATATATATATATATATGTGTGTGTGTGTGTGTGTGTGTGTGTGTGTGTACTCACCTAATTGTACTCACCTAATTGTGCTTGCGGGGGTTGAGCTCTGGCTCTTTGGTCCCGCCTCTCAACCGTCAATCAACTGGTGTACAGATTCCTGAGCCTATTGGGCTCTATCATATCTACATTTGAAACTGTGAATGGAGTCAGCCTCCACCACATCACTTCCTAATGCATTCCATTTGCTAACTACTCTGACACTGAAAAAGTTCTTTCTAACGTCTCTGTGGCTCATTTGGGTACTCAGCTTCCACCTGTGTCCCCTTGTTCGCGTCCCACCAGTGTTGAAAAGTTCGTCCTTGTTTACCCGGTCGATTCCCCTGAGGATTTTGTAGGTTGTGATCATGTCCCCCCTTACTCTTCTGTCTTCCAGTGTCGTGAGGTGCATTTCCCGCAGCCTTTCCTCATAACTCATGCCTCTTAGTTCTGGGACTAGTCTAGTAGCATACCTTTGGACTTTTTCCAGCTTCGTCTTGTGCTTGACAAGGTACGGGCTCCATGCTGGGGCCGCATACTCCAGGATTGGTCTTACATATGTGGTGTACAAGATTCTGAATGATTCCTTACACAGGTTCCTGAACGCCGTTCTGATGTTAGCCAGCCTCGCATATGCCGCAGACGTTATTCTCTTTATGTGGGCTTCAGGAGACAGGTTTGGTGTGATATCAACTCCTAGATCTTTCTCTCTGTCTGTTTCATTAAGTACTTCATCTCCTATTCTGTATCCTGTGCCTGGCCTCCTGTTTCCACTGCCTAGTTTCATTACTTTGCATTTACTCGGGTTGAACTTCAACAGCCATTTGTTGGACCATTCACTCAGTCTATCCAGGTCATCTTGTAGCCTCCTACTATCATCCTCTGTTTCAATCCTCCTCATAATTTTTGCATCGTCGGCAAACATTGAGAGGAACGAATCTATACCCTCTGGGAGATCATTTACATATACCAGAAACAGTATAGGTCCGAGGACTGACCCCTGCGGGACTCCACTTGTGACGTCTCGCCAATCTGAGACTTCACCCCTCACACAGACTCGTTGTCTCCTGTTGCTTAGGTATTCCTCTATCCACCGGAGTACCTTCCCTCTCACTCCAGCCTGCATCTCCAACTTTCGCACTAGCCTCTTGTGTGGCACTGTATCAAAGGCTTTCTGACAATCCAAAAATATGCAGTCTGCCCACCCTTCTCTTTCTTGCCTTATTTTTGTTGCCTGGTCGTAGAATTCAAGTAACCCTGTGAGGCAGGACCTGCCATCCCTGAACCCATGTTGATGCTGTGTTACAAAGTTCCTTCGCTCCAGATGCTCCACTAGTTTTTTTCGCACAATCTTCTCCATCAGCTTGCATGGTATGCAGGTTAGGGACACTGGCCTGTAGTTCAGTGCCTCCTGTCTATCCCCTTTCTTGTATATCGGGACTACGTTAGCTGCTTTCCAAATATCTGGCAGTTCCCCTGTTGCCAGTGATTTGTTATACACTATGGAGAGTGGTAGGCTCAGTTCTCTTGCTCCTTCCTTTAGAACCCAAGGGGAGATTCCATCTGGGCCTATAGCCTTCGTCACGTCCAACTCTAGTAAACACTTCCTTACTTCCCCACTGGTAATCTCAAACTCTTCCAGTGGTTCCTGGTTAGCTATTCCCTCACTTACCTCTGGAATTTCTCCTTGTTCTAAGGTGAAGACCTCCTGGAATTTCTTATTCAATTCCTCACACACTTCCTTGTCATTTGTAGTGAATCCTTCCGCCCCTATCCTTAATCTCATAACCTGTTCCTTTACTGTTGTTTTTCTCCTAATGTGGCTATGCAACAATTTAGGCTGAGTCTTTGCCTTGCTTGCGATGTCATTTTCGTATTGTCTTTCTGCCTCTCTTCTCATCCTGACATATTCATTCCTGGCATTCTGGTATCTTTCTCTGCTCTCCAGTGTCCTGTTATTCCTATAGTTTCTCCATGCCCTTTTACTTTGCTGCTTAGCTAGCCTACATCTTTGATTAAACCATGGGTTTCTCATCTTCATTTCTCTGTTTTCCTTTTGGACTGGGACAAACTTGTTTGCTGCGTCCTTGCACTTCTGCGTGATGTAATCCATCATATCTTGGGCCGTCTTACCCCTGAGCTCTGTTTCCCATGCTATATCTGTTAGGAATTTTCTTATCCCCTCATAGTTTCCCTTTCGGTATGCTAACCTTTTGGTTTCGGTATCCCTCCTCGAGTTCAATAACCCTTCTTCAATCAAGTACTCAAACACCAGTACACTGTGGTCGCTCATTCCTACTGGGTCCTCAAAACCGATTTCTCTTATGTCGGAGTCGTTCAGAGTGAAGACTAGGTCGAGTCTCGCTGGTTCGTCATTGCCTCTCATCCTTGTGGGTTCTCCGACATGCTGCGTTAAAAAGTTGCTTGTCACCACCTCCAATAGTTTGGCTCTCCACGTATCCTCGCCTCCATGCGGTTCCTTGTTCTCCCAGTCAATCTTTCCGTGATTGAAGTCGCCCATGATGAGCAGGTGGGATCTATTTCTACAGGCAGCAGAGGCTGCCCTCTCAATTATAGTGTTAACTGCCTTGTTGTTGTTTTCATACTCTTGACTGGGTCTCCTGTCATTTGGTGGAGGGTTGTATATTACTGCTACTACTATTCTTGGTCCTCCCATTGTTATGGTGCCTGCTATGTAGTCTCTGAACTCCTCACAGCCCGGGATGGCCATCTCCTTAAAACTCCATTCCCTTCTCATGAGTAGGGCCACTCCGCCTCCTCCTCTACCTTCCCTCTCTTTCCTTATTACTGTATACTCCTGGGGAAACACGGCATTCGTTATGATTCCAGAGAGTTTTGTTTCAGTGAGTCCGATTACATCTGGGTTAACTTCTTGTGCTCTTTCCCTTAGTTCACTTGTCTTGCTTGTGATCCCATCTATGTTTGAGTACATCACCCTGAAACTGACTCTCTTCTGCTTCTTTTCTGGGGGGGACCTTTGGGATCTGGGGTGAGTGGGAGCTGGGGGGACCTGGCACGGGGGGATTGGTGGAGGAGGGAGGGCTTGGGGTGGTGGGGGAGAGGGGGAGGGTACAGGGGGTGGATAAGAGGGGGAGGGTACAGGGGGTGGATAAGAGGGGGAGGGTACAGGGGGTGGATAAGAGGGGGAGGGTACAGGGGGTGGGT